>NW_018203610.1:0-575 GCF_001263595.1 Phalaenopsis equestris | reverse complement strand
TTTTTTTTGTAGCAACATTATCTTGATGGGGTGCAACTCTTTAAGTAGCTCTTGGGGAAGGGTAAATGTTCAAGGCTTTACTATTTCGTTACAATAGCAGTGTTTTCATAACTCAAAAACAAAATCTCTTGTAATGGAAGCAATATGCCACTATTTTTTGCCCACCTTCTAGTATATCACTACTTTTTTTTTGTTAAATCATACTTTTTTTCTTTTTATACTATCATCATTTTTAAATATTTTTTGATACGACCATGGTTATAAATAATAGGTAAGCTTTTCAAATGCAACTCTCTATCTAAAGGAAATTTTGTGTCATTTTGAAAATTTGTACTTCATAGGCCACAAGAATGATTTGTCTCTTCTTTCTATTATTTACTTAGAACTTGTTGTTGGCGATGTAAACAAACTAGTTTGCTTGATGAACAACTCCATATTTGTTCATATGATTCTTGTTTATATATGCTTATAAGTAATTGAAAAATCTTTATAAAATTTTAAAAGCTTGATACAATAATGAACAAACTTGTACGCTGAACATTTGTTTATTTATGTTTTGAACATGCTCATTTTTT
>NW_018203609.1:0-575 GCF_001263595.1 Phalaenopsis equestris | reverse complement strand
CTAGACTGTTTTAATGGGGGCTAAAATAGTTCTTATTGAGGACAAATTCAACCCATATTAAAAGATTTTGGGAACTAAATTCACACTTTTATGAATTTTGGAATTGCAATGACCCATTGCAAAGAGTCAAGGGATCATTTTGGCGCTTTTCTCCCACAAAATCAAAGTTCATAAAAAGCTAAAGTTCAGAAATCATACATTCGGGTAGGGTGACAGGGGTCTTCCATGGATCTGTTGTGCTTGGGAAAATGATTTCATGGTTTTCATATATCCATTTTCAACATTTTGGTTCACTTCCTGATTCATGTTGGAAGAAGTTGATAACTTCCCATTTTCATCATGCTCTTCAATTCCTTTTCTGCTCTCATCATCTTCATCAGCTGAATTTTTGCTCTTCCATTTGGGGTAAACATGGACAGATGGAGGTAGAAGAGTTTCTTGAATTCCCTATGGTGGAGGAGAGATGAAAATATAGATGAAACTCAACACTCCCTTCAGTAGATTTTAAAAAGAAAAAGAGGAATATTTACATACATACCATGTAATTCCTATGAATTTACATATCTAACACCTAA
>NW_018203608.1:0-575 GCF_001263595.1 Phalaenopsis equestris | reverse complement strand
CTGCTGAAGTATGAAAGATTGTATATCTTTAAAGCTGCATAAGCTATTTAGAAACGGCTAAAAACAACGAGAAATTATTCTCCATATGTTCTGCAGAACACTCACTTCCCACATTAATAAGATCAGCAAAACTCTAATCCTCTATTATTCAGCAAGTTTTCATCCTAAACGCTCCTCAACGAGCATAACAGACCAAAAGACAATAACAACTTCACATAACAAATATTGGACTCAACTCCAGAACAAAACTTTTCAATCTAGAAACAAGGACAAGAAATACAAGCAAGAAACAGACAATGGGATGGCATTTTGATCAGATGGAAGAGACGCAAGAGCCAAACAAAAGTCAAGCAAGAACAAAATAGCCATTGAGCAAAGGAAAACGTCGATTCTTACAAGGTTTTTTATGAATATTTCCGAAAGCAACTTCTTGTACCGCTTCACCGGCCGCCGAGAACTCGGATTCAACGCCGGACAGCAGAGGCAAACATTTTCGCACGCAGGCAAGAGCTTTCTTGAGATGTAACCCATACTGTAAATGACAAAGAAGAACCCTAAAGTGGAGTGAGGAAGTA
>NW_018203607.1:0-575 GCF_001263595.1 Phalaenopsis equestris | reverse complement strand
ATACTCTTATAGTTCAACATGTTCAATTGGATGCATCATATACCACATGTTAAAATTTAAATATAATTTGCTAAAATTTCTTTTCTATAATAATTAGGTTACTTATATTATCATTCACTTAATTAAAGAACATGTGTATAAGGATAACTAATTAAATTCCTTTACCAGGTCCTCTGTATGGAAAATTTAATCGATTCTAAAAGATTAAACTATTTCACCAAATTTTGCTTAATATGCTCATCATCCATTTGATGATTAATCTGATAATAATGATATATTTAATGAATATGATGTTAACTTATATTCCATTAGTTTCATTGAGTTGTTTTACTTAAATGCAGATATATAATATATTATAATTCAATGTTATATTAATTAAGTTATTTATTATATAAATGTTTTGAATATTTACCAAACAACTATCCATTTTTTATAACACCAGACAGCCCATATCTGAACACTCGAACGGTGCCTGTTCAAAGGCTACAATGTTGCCTAGCCGGCAAAGCAATGGCTAGAAATGTAGTTTTAGAGGCAGCTTATATAGAAGATTTTGTGAGATTTTGAAATGCCTT
>NW_018203606.1:0-575 GCF_001263595.1 Phalaenopsis equestris | reverse complement strand
GTCAACTTTAAGTCGAGCCACGATATAAAGCAAGGTCTTTTGCCCGAAAGAACCATCGAGTTGCCCATAATGCTTACCAACTAATGAGGTAATAGCTTCAGAAATGCTCGACAAGGATTCTTATCCTCAATTCAAAACTTGATGGTAGTTCCCAAGCCATGATTAGAAGCTAACTTAATGATGAAATCCTTAGATGTATAGCTAGTTGTAGTTTTAACCTATACATTCTTTGTGTAATTATACAATGTAGATTATTATATTGATTTTTAGTTTTACATATATATAGGGAATCATTAACGAGTATGGGTATATGAAAAACGTCGCTAGAAATTACACCAGAAAATTAAAACATGTTCATGCTAAGTAAATAGAGAATTCACTATGTTATTATGACTTCGGTAGAGCCCACTTACTGAGAGCTTCAAAAAGTGTTGGAGGTCTCCTTCATTTGAAAAGTCTAAGACTTGGACTATAATTTAAACTTTCTTTTGGTTTAATAGGCTAGTATGAAGTGAAGAATGTTCATGAACTTCATTATTTTGGATTCATGTAGCCAACCCCACGTAGTGGGATTA
>NW_018203605.1:0-575 GCF_001263595.1 Phalaenopsis equestris | reverse complement strand
TTTTTTAGTTATCATTTAATAGCTCATTCCCTTAAAAACTCATTTAATTTTATATGTTTAACAAGTAACTCATTTATAAGCTCGATAAAGCTCGCTTGATTAAAATAAATAGCTCAAACGTGCAACTTATTATTTTGTTTGATAAGTCTTATTTAGCTAGAAAATAAATAACATGATAGCATTAACTTTAATTTGCTCAATGAATATTGTTTGGAAAGAAATTAAGTAGTTCGATAATTTACTTATTATTTTGCTCGATAATAACTCGATTATCATCATATCAAATAAACAAGAACTAAACTCAAACGAGAACTAAGCTTGAACATAAACACAAAGCTCGATTAGAGGTCGAGTTTGGCTCGAGCTCGAATTTCATAAACAATCTCAAGCTTTAACACATCCCCAAAACTCAATTTGAGCTCAAGCTCGACTCGAGCTCAAATTTTGTAAACAAGCTTAAGCTTGAATACAGCCCCGCTCGACTCGACTCGACTTGCTTGCAGCTCTATACATGCCACTCAATTCCCCCTCTTTACATATGCAAGACCTAAACCTTAATTTTTACATACATGCCA
>NW_018203604.1:0-575 GCF_001263595.1 Phalaenopsis equestris | reverse complement strand
AAGCATGAAGCCCCATAGAAACAAGTGCAATCAGCCCGTGGCATTCCGGAGAGCAACACGGAGGACAATCCTCCTACTGATGTTAGTCCTTGGACAGTTGTCACAAGAAATTGCAAGATCCAGTCTAAATCTCAGGCTCCGGTCAAGTCGGATAAGCCATAGAATCCTACCAGTTCTAAGGAATAGGGGCCTCGCAACCAAAAGACTATCTTCCCGCATAAGCATATGGTTGTCCGAAACCAAAATGTTTTCACTTTCAATTCTGGCTAGGAAGCTGATTAAACCAATGAACTTTGCTCCAGTTCTATGCAGGAACTTTGCTACTTGCCGAGTGGCCCACCAATTTATCCAGTCACCCGAAGAAAACATACAAGGAACCAGTTTCCAAGGCTCAGGATGAGAAGTTACTGCAGCTTGCGCTCGTTGAGGGTCAGCAAAGAAAATAGAAGAAAAATACGGAGATTAATACGGATAACTGGGATGCGTTCCCTGCAGTGGATCAATGGCCCACTTTAGGACAGTAATCTTCCCTCTCTCATTAGAGGGGATTATAACTGCATTCTTAATCAGCAAGA
>NW_018203603.1:0-575 GCF_001263595.1 Phalaenopsis equestris | reverse complement strand
TTTTTTATTATAATCTTACATGTTCTTATCACACCAGCATCAGCAGAAGCATCCTTCAGTAAAAATTTTCTTACTTTGCTGCGATCATTCTGAACATATGAAGATGTGTAATGATTCACTCCCAAAAAATCTAAGCTACCAGTTAGTAAATTGGACATTTCGGTTGTAAATTTAGGTAATCTGGTTCCGACAAGTTTCTGCATTGAATAAGGATAGCGCCCATATATTAAGGGATCTAAGAACCTGTAACAATTATTGTAATTATTTTTCTCAGCAAATGAAGTCATTTTGTTGTCAAGTAGTTTATTTAATATTAAAATGCAAAATTTACCATCCTAGTTCAAAGTCCATTGCCCTGCGAGCAGCTTCAATGTCTTCATCAGCCTCAGATATTGGCTCATACCATCTGGAATCAAGAGCAATTCCCACAACTCCACCCTGCTTCTCCTGCAGAATTACAGTTCAATTTTTCATTTCTATTGCCTATAGTTCCCTCAGTATCTGTTTGATTTATATTAAGTTTAAAATTAAAATTTCTCATTCAACGCAATCTTAGTGAAAAACGGAAAAAAAAA
>NW_018203602.1:0-575 GCF_001263595.1 Phalaenopsis equestris | reverse complement strand
CTTCCCTTAGTTTGAAAGGTTTAATCTTTTCTAATCTTTCCTCTTTTCTAATTACTATGATTTTTATTTAACCCCATCTATAGAGGAGAAAGTTGTTTTTATGAATTAAGAAATCTAGGAAGGCTCTAAAAAATGGAATCTTACCTTGGTGGGTATGCATTGGGTAAGATACCCTTTTACGAAAATGTGATTTGTGTCACACCTCGAGATTCATGCCGAATGATGAAAAATTGTTAATGTAGTATCGCTATATATATGAAATACATCATATAAAAATTAATTGCTTTCGATGAGTTTTTATGCATTGGGCTCTGTCACAGTGGTTGAGGTTTTAAAAATATGTCTAGTTCAACTTGCTTAATCATGAATGAGTTGTTTGACTGATTCGATCCAAACTCAAAATTATTTCAATATAAAATCAACATTAAAATGGTTAGGCCGATGATATTTTTGGTTTGAAAAGAAAGTATAGGGTATAAATTCAAAATGTCAAGTTAGGCGACATATATGTAAATACCTTAGAAATTGGTGATTAATTTGTATGTAAATGCCAAATATTTAACAATAATATATAT
>NW_018203601.1:0-575 GCF_001263595.1 Phalaenopsis equestris | reverse complement strand
GGGCAGAAAAATTTCGGCGCAGTGAAAGATTTTCGGCTAGGGTCGGAGAAGAAGCTTTTCGGAAGAGTCGCTCGCAGCGTCCGGCGCAGGCTCGTGCCAAGCTTTGCGAAGCAGTTCAGCGACAGCGGCGGTTCGGGGAAGGGCTTCGGCAAAATCGGCCAGGGCTTCGGCAAAATCGGCCAGGGCTTCGGACGACCGACGAGGAAGGTGTTCGCGAAGAGCTTTTTTCATCGCAGGAGGAAAATTGAAGAGGGCGAATTCGGTAACAGCTTCTGCAGCAGATCGCCTGACGGAGGAAGGTGTAGCAAGAGACCGAACGCAGTAGGCAGAAAAGTGTGAGACTCTGTTTCGGGAGTAGGAGAATCGCCTGCGTGTGGCAGAAGCAGGAAGAAGACAGTTCCGGGCGACGAAGCTTGGGGGGCGACAGAAGTTCTCGTGGGAAGAAGATTTTGCCGACAGCGAAATCGGAGGAGTCGCGGGCTGGAAATCAGAGTTTTGCGGGCCATTCGCTTTCCGCGGTAGTCAGGTGCGATTCGAGCAGGCGCTACAGTACGGTTGGGCAGAACGGCCGGCAG
>NW_018203600.1:0-575 GCF_001263595.1 Phalaenopsis equestris | reverse complement strand
ATTATGAGGAAATTCAAGGAAAATTCGTTAATATCTTGGAAGGATTGGAACTGCACATTGGAATATTATCAGAAAGTGACGAAAGAAAGATTATGGACTGTGTTTTTCATCTCAGAGACAAAGACCGAACTGGATTACTTAAGTAGAAGACATATGCTGAGCAGTAGAATTGGATGCACGAAAAAGGTAAAATTACTATATAGTGTGGATGTTGCATTAGTTTGGTAAGGACAGGCAAGGAAACCCCCTATGGATCTTAAGATACAATGAGGTGGATCCCCTGCCATCCGCGATAAAGAGGATGATCAAAAGAGTGGTAAGATGGAGCATACCACCATAAGATTGCATCCTGAACAGCTGCATCATTAACATCTATGAAGAAGGGACTGCATACCTCCTCAAATCAATCACCATGATTTTGTCAGACCGTTTTATACAGTTTTGTTCATGAGCAAGATCAACATCCTATTCAGAAAAGAGATAGATATTGTTGACCTGGAGAGTTTATAGGTTCAATTGCTATTCCACTACCAGTCGGTTTGGTTCTGATTCTAAAAGAAAATGTAGCATACCCA
>NW_018203599.1:0-575 GCF_001263595.1 Phalaenopsis equestris | reverse complement strand
TATGTATTTATATTCTTAAAACTTAAATGCTAGAATACTGCATATGATTGTAAGAAAATATGAATGGCATAAATAGAGAATTAAAGGCATACCACACAATGCTGGTATGCTTACATTTCTAACACCTAAATGCTACAATATTGTACAGTATTGCAAGAGAAAAGGAGGCTTACTTAATGAAATTTGGGCTACCACACAATTGTGATGTATTAACATTTTTAACACTTACATACCACAATAATGTATACTATTGTAAGAAATTATAGCTGCCTCAAAATAAAACGAAAAAAAAACTAAGATAAAATCTAATTCAATCTCAAGCTTGCAATTGAGCATTACAAATAATATCTAAGGCTCAACAAAGCAAACAATGAATAAATAAAGAGATGCAACAAACTAAAACTCTAAAATCTCATAGACAACATCTCAAAAGACTATTACATACAAAATCACCCAAAATTGAGGCAAAGGTAAGCTTATATGATGCCAAACAATCAGAGATAGACCAAGACCCCTGAATTTTAGAGTTTAAACTAATGAGAGTAGTCCCCCTCACCACACACTTCCACTACCCT
>NW_018203598.1:0-575 GCF_001263595.1 Phalaenopsis equestris | reverse complement strand
CTAAATTCATATGTTTAAATGTGAGGATAAGTATGTTTGTAATCTCTACATGCTTTCAAGAATAGGAATTTTGCATTAAACTTGTTCGAGACTTGCTTGACAGTTTGATTTTGATTTAAAGATAGATTGAAGATGATTTGATTATAATTTTAAAAAGTTTGAAGAAGATTTCATCATTATTTAAATATGATTTGAAGATTGCTTAAATCATAATTAAGAATGATTTGATCATGATTCAAAGATAATTTGATGAACATCTAATTATGATTTGAAGATAATTATATACAATTTTTAGTATGTATTATGTTGATTAATGGCGGTCTTAGATTAAAATTTAGAGTATCCACATTATATTCAAATTTATAAAATCACTAACCTTTATAACCATCAAAAGGAAACTCTGGCCGAGAAACTTGGCCATGGCTTTAATATGCACTTAGGGTGCGTTTGAGGCAGCTTGTGCTTATCGAGATAAGCCGCTTATCTTTGGAAACGCTGATCGCAGTGATCGACCCATGTTCCAATTTTAGTGTAAAAAACCAATCGCGTTTTCAGATAAGCTGCTCAAATGCAGT
>NW_018203597.1:0-575 GCF_001263595.1 Phalaenopsis equestris | reverse complement strand
GGGGGGGTCAATTTTGGGGTATTTGAATTATTGGATGGAAATAGCTCAACAACTTAGATTATGTATTAAAAAATTGTTTTAGTTTGCAATTGAAAATATTTTTTTATCTTATTTTAACAACTAGAAGAAATTATGATTTAGTTGAATTTTAGGTTTTAATTAAACTTAACATTTTTGTATGTATTAGTGCTGAATCAGTACCTGTCATGTGAATCACATCCAAGGAATAGAGCGTGGAGAAGTGGAAAAAGGAATAGAGAGCATAAGAATGAATAGTAGAATAAGGGGATTATGTAATCTTTTGTTCATGAAATGATTTCATATTTATAAACAAAAGGTATAGAACATATGAAGTTATATTTATACCCTTATCTAAGTAGGGACTATATAGGTTATTCTAGGTATTTTATCCTTCTGAGCTCAGGACATTTTTGCTCCCTGGCTTGGCCAGTTGGATCGAGTAGGGCCTCAACAAGCTTTGTAGATCGGCAAAACTCGCTGGCTTTGCCGAGTGAGTGGATCTGTAACGCAACCGGTTGGCTCGTTGATCGTCGATTAGTGTGATTTCATCGATC
>NW_018203596.1:0-575 GCF_001263595.1 Phalaenopsis equestris | reverse complement strand
TACGCGGCACATATATACATATGTATATATGAACAGACATATATAATTTTTTTTAGCACCCAAAATCTGATAAATATATAATCAAAGAAAACGCTTAAGCGTATCTCAATCTTAAAGTTTGTATGTTGCATTTCAAATCAACTACAGTTCTGCTTGAAAAACTTCTCTCTTGTTGCTTCTTAAAAATTTATATGATGGGAACCTGTTTTTTTCAACCCAACGTATTAAATTACACTGACTGTAAGAAAATTATTGTCTAAAAAATTATATTTTCCGCCATAATTTTATAATCATCTTTCAAAATCTGTAGCTACCTCCAAACAGACCCTTAGTTTTACTTGAATTTTAATTCATAGACAATAGTCATCATTATGATAATGGTGGTACTAATTTATTCTTAGTTAATTGATTAAGATCTCACTTTAGAGACATTAATTCACTTTCCTTTTTAGGAAAAAGTGTTTCTCTAGAAATAAGGAGAATATGTTAAAGATAATGGGTTAGTATTAATATAAATAAATATTTTAAGAAATATTTGCGTACATATCACTCAATTCTTATGTATTTACATAACT
>NW_018203595.1:0-575 GCF_001263595.1 Phalaenopsis equestris | reverse complement strand
ATATATATATATATGAATCAGCCATTAAAAAATATATTTAATGTTTAATATCCGATTTTTTTAATTATAAAACATAAAGATAGAAAGAAATTTTTAGATTTCTACTAGGGCCGACTAACTTTGATTCATAAATAGGTTAAAAAAAATTAAATATTAACAATTCAAAATATTGAATATAATATATTAATTATTTAAATTTTAAATCTAAAATTTAATTATTTTTTTATTTGGGTCAGAATCTTTTACTTAGTAATAAAGATTTTGAGTGAAAGTTTTGAACCAATAAAATATTATTTATAAAATTTAGATGATTAATAATCATTTTTAATATTTGGATGATATGTAAATAATTAAAAAAAAATTATTAGAAATTTGTAATTAATTTCTGGTTCATGTTTAAAAAAATTAATTTTCATATGATCAGATGGACGGTTCATGATGAGGCTGAAACTACCAAACGGCATAACGACAAGCGAGCAGACCCGATACCTAGCTAGCGTGATCGAGCGGTACGGGGGGGAGGGCTGCGCCGACGTGACCACCCGCCAAAACTGGCAGATCCGCGGCGTTCAGCT
>NW_018203594.1:0-575 GCF_001263595.1 Phalaenopsis equestris | reverse complement strand
ATATGATAAAACATAGATTTTATATATAAAAACTAATTTATAAACAAAGATAGGAAAGAACACAACTTATCTAAGACTCATTCTCAAGCAAATCCCTTGATGTTCCCTTTAAGCACTCTGTCTCTTTACAACCACACTCACTTCTCTCTTAAGAATGTGATGAAGAAGAAATCTCTCACCTTCCATCTCATCTTACAACTCTAGAATAAAATCATCTTTTCTCCCAAGACTTCTCTCTCACGACAACCTCTTCTCTTCAAACCTCTTGCCTCCCTTTCTTCTCTAGAATCCTCCCTTTTTTAATTAGTGCTAGCCTTCATTTCTAGAGAATTCAAAATTCCCTCTTTTTTCTCAAATGGCACACCACTTCACACCAAAAGTCAAGTCCCTTCATTCAAGAGCCTAGATTCATTGAATCACTCCATTGAGTGTTTGAATTGATTGGAGCCTTCAAAAATAACTAAAAAATATTCATTAACTGTCTTACTCCATCTTAATTCGTCTCTGGTGCCAATTTTGGTGCCTCTAGCGCCAGTCTACCGACAGCGACTTTATATATGCTTAAAAATATAAGT
>NW_018203593.1:0-575 GCF_001263595.1 Phalaenopsis equestris | reverse complement strand
TATATATATATAAATTTAGGTATGTAAATAAATAGAATTTGTGATATGTGTGTAAATAGGCCTAAAAAGGCAATCAGCATCTCCTGCGGGGAAGGACGGACCGCGTCAGGACGATAGATACCACGCTGCAGCAAGGATGGATGTCCCACATCCGGAGCATGGCAAATTCGTTGTGAGTAAAGCTTTTACACGTAGAAGGGAAGAAATTTTCTTGTAAGAAAAGTGAACGGTGCGGATGTGCGGCCTTTGAATGGTGTTTAGTGAAATAAAATTTTTATCTCAATAATAATAATTTAATTAATCATGTTTTTTTGGAACTGCTGAAGTGGTTGAACTGGGTCACTGCGGAAGTGGTCAAACCGAACCCACCGATCAAAGTGGTCAAGTTGAGGCCACCTACCTAAGTAGTTGATTTATCTCCGGAAAAACTAACTGTTACAAGAGATCATCATCATTACATAAAAGTACACACATCGATCATTACTTAAAGTGTTGTATGACATTCACGTCACAATCATTGCATCAATACACTGTACGCATGCCTAGAAATGTAAATATGCAATTATAAGATTTGA
>NW_018203592.1:0-575 GCF_001263595.1 Phalaenopsis equestris | reverse complement strand
AGCCAAAGAATACATATAAATCAACATACATTTAGAAATAAAGACTATTACTAAAATTTAGAAATATAATTACTCATCGTGATTGATGCGCTAGGTTCTCAATCTTGAGTAATTAGTTGGAAATTGGTTAACCTTTAACTTGTTCTCAACAAACTATGGAACATAAATCAAACCTTAAATTTCAAGAAATTTCCATTAACTGAATTATTTTACCTAATTATAGTAGAATTAAATTACATGAATTATCAAAATCGCTCTACGACGAGTTTTCTACACGCTTGTCATGAACTTGGCCTCAATTAAACAACATGGAATTTGTAAATATATTAGAATTTTATATAGTTTGGCTCATAAAAAAATAAACTCAAAAAGTGACATTCTTACCTCAAATAGGCTTCTCAGCACAAATCCTAATATCTCATCGTGGCGCGGGGGCTCTAGAATTTTAGGCACATGGCGCGGGCTCTCATCATGGTTCCAAAAAACGCATGGGAAATCGATATTTGGGTCTCTACTAATTATCAAGTTCCTTTGAACTCAAAATTATATATATATATATATATATATATAGTATA
>NW_018203591.1:0-575 GCF_001263595.1 Phalaenopsis equestris | reverse complement strand
ATAAGGAAATGCTTCAAAACATCTATTTATAGTTTATCATTCTCAATTTCAAGTTGAGTATGACCCATTCCCAACTCTGACAGGTATCAGAAGACAAAAAAAAAGCTACCCATGAAGCAACTCAAATCCAAAGTCATCATTTCTAGATGTGTCAAGCAACAAACAACAATTGCAAGAACCTCTAACAAATTCATATACAAAGGTAAGTAACACCCCAATACTGAGCCATATATAAGGTCAGATGCAATTAACCATAAGTTCAATAGCCCAAAGTTGGCATACAAGAATAACAAAACCAAGTCATGTAATCTCATCTAAAATATCAAGCACTGAAAAAGCATGTACATTGTTGTGTTCATATTTTTACCAAGCATCAGTTACAAAAAACATCAAAGAATGTCGCAACTATCTCTTGTATGCCTCAAAGATCACTAAAAGAAATATGGATCAATTTTCTATCTCGCTGTCAAATCTAATAGGAATCAAAATGCACATACTTAAAAGCAGGAATCAAATCTGACATGTATTCATGTGTTTACTTTAATGTGAAGTAAGGTTAGATCATCACAAATACC
>NW_018203590.1:0-575 GCF_001263595.1 Phalaenopsis equestris | reverse complement strand
ATATACTTCAAACAATTTCTAAAAAAATTGTTTTTCCTATATTACAATTACATTTTCAAAAAAATTACAGATGTCACAACCATATCATTAGTTAAATTTAGACTCTATTTACACGAGTGATTAAATTTAGACTTGGAAGCAAAATTTTTTCTTACTATTTTTCCTATTTAGATGGGTGATTTTAGTCCGCAGGCAATAAGAGCGTCAAATTAGTCCCCATACTCTTTAAATTTAGATTGCTCAACTCCAGACTCATTTAAACCTCATATTTAAACCTCCACTAAATTTACTACCACCTCACCAAATAAACATAAAAAAGGCACATTTACATAAATACCACAATTCCTATATATTCACACATTCAAGACCTAAACTTTCATATTTACACATCCTTAGCATCACAATGACAACACCACCAGCACAAACTTCTCAAAATTGAAATAACCTTTTCAAGCATATAGATTTACAACACCAAAATGTCATCATCATAAACATCAAACCTAACACATTAAATATGCAAATACATAAGAATCATGTGGTAAATATGTAAATTTCTCTAAAATAAATAAAAAAAA
>NW_018203589.1:0-575 GCF_001263595.1 Phalaenopsis equestris | reverse complement strand
GCCCCACCATAACGAGGCATGCTTTTTCAGTTTAAGAGCTGCTAACTTGACTCGTTTATCTTGAGGTATCTCCTTGTATTCGAAAGTTCATTTGACTACTCTTAGCCAGTCAAGGAATTCATTTGGGTCCATACAACCATCAAATTCGGGGAGATCTATTTTCATGCTGAAGTCACGGTGGTCTCGAGGTTCTTCTCATGGTCTCCTCTGGTACTGAATGACAAATGACATGGACGGTATTCTTCATCACTCACATCTTCCCCGTGGAATGGATTGAGGTCATCGTCCCTGTCTTCGTGTTGACTTTGTAAGTCAACTTGTGTCCCATCATCTAGATCGGCCAATTGTAGACGGCTAGTGCATCACGCATGGGGTCCTCCGTTTCTCCTGGGAGCATAGTTGATAGTTTGGGAAGTTAATGAGAGTGGAGGAATAGAAGAGGCTAAAAGAAAGAGGAGACAAAGAGGAAGCGAGCGATGGGAAGGGGGTAAAAAAATTTTGGTTTGGGGAGGGTTGCGGATGCTAGAAAATTTTAAGATTCTAGGGTTGGGCTAGCTCTAATACCAAATGATACC
>NW_018203588.1:0-575 GCF_001263595.1 Phalaenopsis equestris | reverse complement strand
CTCCTCTACCACCGCCCCAAACGGGGCCTAAATATAGTTGATTATGGCATAACTCGAGATCCTAAAGGCTGTTTCAGTTTGGACTAAATTCACAAATATACAATCATTGAAAAACATCTGCAATGCAAACTTGTAGTGAAATTTTGAGTCATTAATCATTCCACGGAATGTTTTGTATTATGTTTATGTATTAGAAAGGTACATACATTAATGTTTAGTGATATATCTGTAAACCTTCTAATGTTAATGCAACAGGCAGAAGCATTTTTTATGCTTTTGAAAGTTTTAGTAACATTGAAGAAGTATTACTTAGCAAATCATAACATCAACAATATTCTACCAAGTGATAAAATTGGCTTGTAAAGCCACTTCTTTCACATTGAATGATTAAATCCTCAAGTGATTTTATACTAATGAAATTTGTTTCTCTATTATGTTGTAAAGCCCTGTGATTTAATCACTTTTTTAAAATATAATTTGGTAAGACACACAACAATTGTATAATACAAAATAAAATCAGTTATCTTAAAGGAATGATTCACCCCCATAAAGAAAAATAATGCTTTATATAAGTT
>NW_018203587.1:0-575 GCF_001263595.1 Phalaenopsis equestris | reverse complement strand
AGAAAAAATTCTGGAGAGAGAAACTCATCTAGTGAGAGAAAGAGAGTGATATATCTCAGAGATTAATAGCCTTCTACTCTCCCAAGAGAAGGATTCCTTAAAGAGAGAGAGAGAGAGTTCTCTTCTTCTCTTCCAAACTCTAGACTGATGAAAAATGGCCCAATTGCCACCCAAATTCCCCACAATTCACCTTCACAAGACCCTCTCATGGGCCGACGAATTCCTCGACTTCTCCGCGGCGAGGCGCGGAGCTCACCGGAGGTCAGTGAGCGACTCGGTCGCCTTCTTCGAAACACCGGAGACGAGCGAATTCGACCGCCTCGACGACGAGCAGCTGATATCGATGTTCACCGATCCGGCGGCTCCGCCTCAGCCGCCACCTGCTGCGGCGGCAGCGGTGTCGTCCGGGAATAATTCTATGGCTTCGGATGAAAACAGTGTGAATGCGGAGAAGGGCGGCGGAGGAGGGAAGATGAAAACTGAGTTGGAGGAGGAGCAGAGCCAATGTATGGATGGGGGGTCGCCGGAGAAGGTGTCGGCGGAGAATCGAGGCCCCCCGGTTGGCGCAACGGCGG
>NW_018203586.1:0-575 GCF_001263595.1 Phalaenopsis equestris | reverse complement strand
TATATATATATATATATATATATATATAAGTTGCATGAAACTTTCTTACACTGAACCATATTATACTTGTATAGAGATCAAGTCAAATACAAACTAGTTGTGTGCATATTTGTGTGTTCATTTGTTTTGAAGTTTAGTTAAACTTATATTTAATTAAAATCGTAATTAGATTATGTGGCTAATCCTCTGAGCTTTTGAAATCTTAAGAATTGCAATGCAATTATGAAATGTAGGATGCAATTATTATTTTTGATCAATTTGAGGCTAATGTTGGTCACAAACAGCAAGATGATGTTAGTTTTTGACATGAATGGTACATTTGTAATAATATATTTACCACTATTGGATGACTTTGTCAAAATAATAATAATAATAATAATAAATCATTAGTATAAATTATTAATGTATTTATTTTTTAATTAAGAGGTTGAATAAATTACCAAATACTTTTAAGGCATAAGACAAAGTTATTAATATGGTGTCCAACAAGATAAGCATGCTTGCTATTGGTGCTACGATACTTGTTTGATTGATGAGCCTATATAATGTCTTAATTTAGGTATAGTTACATATAC
>NW_018203585.1:0-575 GCF_001263595.1 Phalaenopsis equestris | reverse complement strand
TTGGGATTCGTATCATGCCTCGAGATTTATGTTGAATGATAAACTTTTTCTATTGCGCATCAATATTGGAAGTGTTAATGCATTTGACATTTTTTATTTTTTGAAATTAAGATATCTAGTCATGCGTGAACAATAATTAAAAATTAATCATAAAAAAAAATTTTAAGCAAGAAAATTATATATACTTATTTTGCCGTCGGCAGAAATAACGATATAATGAACAATCGCCCGTTCCCTACCCGTTACGGCGGTCAAACCCGTGGGAACCCGCTGACTGAGTAAAATTTTTTCCAAAATTACACTCCAGACCTTCTCGCCTTTCATTCCAAATTCAAATTTTCGATATTTACCCTCTTTTGCCCCCCCGCCAAAAAGACGGCGCTTTAATTCATTCATCCTTCTCTATATAAACAGCCTCAGCTGCATACAGAGGGTTCAAAAATTTTTACAATTATTTACAAAATTGACCTTCCTGCACTGCAACTAATTGACAAGGTGGCGCGGCCAAGCGAGTCCGATGATATTGAAAGGTTTTTCATGGCCGGAGAGGAGGAGGAGGTAACGGCGGCGCCACC
>NW_018203584.1:0-575 GCF_001263595.1 Phalaenopsis equestris | reverse complement strand
AGAAATCATCAAAAAACAATTCTCCAAATAGAAAAATAGTGGCAATTGGAAAAACAAAGTAGGCTGAAAGCTGTCTCAAAAAGACCCCAAGCCTTCAAACAGATGAATTTAGGGTGAGCAAGTTGCAAATGTACTCATTGAGTCTTTCAGCTTTTGCAATTTGATGTTGATTAATGTTATCTAAGTTCAAAACAATTGCCATTAGGCGACAACCCTTCTATGCTTGGTCCTCTAGAGTGGAGCTCTTGAGGGGGTTTTCAAACCGGGCGAGTGTCCTTTGAGAATTTATATCCGTAGCTCTGTATTTCCGAAATACACAGAACTTGGTGCGGCATTTGAAAAAAATGACGCAATAATACTATTCTCTTACGACCATATGACTTGTTTAATCTATAACGTTTAGCTTATATTTTTATTATTATTTAAATATAAACGCACGGTCTACAGCACATTATTGCCTATAAAGAAATAATGGATAACATTCTAATTAAATAATGATGATGATGCGGAACGCTTAGAATAATAATATATAAGAAAAGCTACGCTGGCTAGGGGTGTAAACGAGCCGAACACGA
>NW_018203583.1:0-575 GCF_001263595.1 Phalaenopsis equestris | reverse complement strand
TGGAGTGATTCCAACATTCCTCAGAGACAATAAGCCAATACTTCTCCGAAGGTCTGAAAGCACTAGTTAGCTTAGCGTCCCATATAATTAAGTCAGAGGATCCATCATTCGGTACAATTCTAGAAAAAAATTGCTATTAACCCGCGTTACATGTCATTTTTCAATATAGTTTTTATTGGCACATTATGTTTACTTCCGAATGTAATTAGTGTGCTAGGATTGACATCTCTAACAAATCTAAACAGAACTATATTGTGGCAATTGACAGTACACGCGTGGATGCCGGACTACCCAACCATGAAAATGTGGCGTATTTTGGTCGGTGTAGTTCAACTACCCTAAATGTGATGCCCGTCTGTGACTTCAACATGTGTTTCACGTTTGTGATGGTTGGATGAGAAGGGACAACACTTGACTGTCGTTTTTTGCTTATGCAAAGAGGAATAGTAGACAGTGTTTCCCTCACCTGCCTCCAGGTTAGTTTAATTTTTTTAATCTATTAGTTTTTGTTATCAATAGTCACTAATAGTTTCATTCGTAACATGTAAATATTATTTGGTGGATGTTGGATATCC
>NW_018203582.1:0-575 GCF_001263595.1 Phalaenopsis equestris | reverse complement strand
GAAAAAAAAAATGAATAAAAAATTAACTGAGCAACACTGCATATGGAAAGAACAGAGTAAACTTTCATGAACCTTTGCAATCTGTCTTGCAGCAAGGACCATGGGAATGCGTTCATCATCCTTCTCCCATTCACCATACAGACGATAGCGGGCCTAAAAATATCAACTGCCCCCATGAAATACTGTATGCACAACCTCAAGAACAATAACAAAGAGAACAACATGCAAACCTCATATGGAAGTAGAGAAAGAACTTCCCATATCTCCTGACCTACTGCTGGATTTGCAGGTATTAACTGCAACGAAGGAAGCAAACAAGCTCCTAGAGCCTCCTCAACCCTCAACCTGGCTTCCTTGGCTCGAATGCCAGGATGCTTTCTACTTAAATCCACAGAAACAATAGGAATCAGATTTCCAGCAACACTTGCAGATTCCTGAGCAGAAAGATAGAATGCTTTTAGCACTCGACAGACCTGCATGGAACAAATTACACAGAAATGCCAAATTAGTAATTTCAACTTCAATACAAATAATAATACACCAGCTTAACGACAAGACAATAAAAGAACTTTAAA
>NW_018203581.1:0-575 GCF_001263595.1 Phalaenopsis equestris | reverse complement strand
GAATCCTATTAATGACATCCCATCAATATCACCATCATTTTTAATATTAGACCAGAGATATCCGATCACACATTCTAATAATTTGATCACTCAAAGTTACAACTCTTACACAAGTGTTAATGCTACTAAAATTACATTCCATGTATGTAAATACACAAAACTAAGTGGCATGCATGCGAATGTCCAAAAATTTAAAGATTTGTTTATGTAACTCCTCTAATCTTTAAATAACATTTAAAATATAACTATCAATAATTTATCTGAAATAAATATAAATTCTTATAACAATTATATAGTAAAATATTACATACAAAAATAAAATTAAAATCCTCACAAATAATATCGTGTTTGCAAATCACCCCATTTTCCATTCCTACTCCGACCTACTAGTTCGCTTCAATTCACACCTAAGCAAAAATCCTCCAACGGAGCGTCCTACACAATTGCATGCCACCTCAAACATTGGTTCTTATGTTCTACCATATGAAAACGGCATGATATGATACATCCATCATTAAAAGTATAGGATATGAGCAAGCTCAGACACATTATTATAATAAAAATTATATATATAT
>NW_018203580.1:0-575 GCF_001263595.1 Phalaenopsis equestris | reverse complement strand
CATTCAAATGGTAGACAAACATTGAAAATGTTGTGATGTTCAAGCATTGTTGCACAAAGACCATTCATGCATAAATCTATGAGATCTTAAAATGATGTTGAACCGCAACAATTGAGGATCGTTTCATAGTGATTTACTAGATTGTTTTGAGATATAAGATTTGTTAGAGCGAGAGTTAATAATTCTTATGCGTATAAACTCTTATAATTAACGACCCTCGTATACATGAGATGGAACTCCTGATAAGAAATTTAACGATGATTCTTGAAATTAAGTAAGAAATATTATTATATAATGAACATAAACTCAATCAAGATCTTATGATTCTATCATTTGAAGACTATCTGCGAGCATAATCTGCAAGCTCTATAGAGTCTGAAGTCATAAAATCCAAGGAGTACAACTAGTACGCATTGGAATAGTTTCAAGCTCGTTTGGAAACTAACCCAAATTTAAGGCCTAAACATTCCTATTTACTTGCATACCACTCAAATTTAAAAATACACAACCTTCATTATTTTTTTAAAAGTGGAATACACATTTTCATGGAAAGATTTATGATACCAAAATGTTAT
>NW_018203579.1:0-575 GCF_001263595.1 Phalaenopsis equestris | reverse complement strand
GCTGAGGCAGCGGCTGATAATGTTCTAAAATTTTTTCTTTATGGGTGAACAATTGCGAATAGATGGCTCAAATGTAAATATGTTTTATCCTACAAATTAACATGCACATGTATGTCTCATTTTGTCGTTCGATACGTTAATATTTACGTTGATATTTGTTTATATTAGTGCATTGATATCCACATTTTTATTTAGCATATTTCCCACACTTTGATGTGATGAAAAAAAAAAAACATTGTCCTCATAGAATTTAAGATTCATTTGTATGTTATAAGTTAGTCAATCAGATGTTTTAGGTTCTTGTATGATTCTTTTCCTCTTCTCAGCGTGACTTCTCTTTCCTTTGTTTTGGTCATGTCATGGCCCTCAGGTACTGTTTGAACATTTTAGTGTGAACTCTCCTAGCTCGCGATCCATTATCTAGGAGAGGCAAGCGGTGGCCCTATAAAAATATTTTGCCTTCAACCCATATGTTAAACTTCGCGCAGCTGCTAAAGGTGAAAGGTTAGCATATGTTGATAGCTTGGTCGTTTTTTGTCGATTAGTTTAGGTATGGACTGTGATTGTCGTTTTAC
>NW_018203578.1:0-575 GCF_001263595.1 Phalaenopsis equestris | reverse complement strand
TTTTATCAAGAATTTTAACTCTTTCATCAAATTTAATTATAGTCTAATGAAATTTTACGTGGAATGATCTACCTAGAGCATGGTTTAATTTAATGATAATTGATTATGGCTTAAACTCTTCCATCAAATTAAATGCACACAATGTGATGTGGTACGTACTCTCATTAGGCATCATCGACTTATGATTTGTTTATAGTATATTACAACCATTATTATGTGCTATTTTTCTTCTATTAATTCCTCATTGTACTAGATTGATGCATCGTGGTTGTCTCATACAAATACTTTATGTTGTGCCTATGACAACTAAAGTAGTTAATATTGTGCCTCAACGACACTATGTGTCATATGGCTAATAATATGAATTTAACTTTTTTTTTGTTTCTATGTTAGAAAAGTTATGCAAATTTTTTATCAAGATGTACCACAATAAGAAGTATTATAAACTTGGCCAAGTAGATGAAGGCTTCAAAATTCATTTTATTTTTTAGATCTTTCATTCTTAGTCTTCATGATTGAGATTATATTAACTTGCAAGTCTAATTATTTTTAATGTTGAAAGGTGAATTGTAGTT
>NW_018203577.1:0-575 GCF_001263595.1 Phalaenopsis equestris | reverse complement strand
ATATTCGTAAAAATTGAAGTATAGATGCTAGATATGCAAATAGATAGTAATTAAGTGGTATGCATGTAAATCTTCCTTTGAATAAACATAAATGAGTTAGGCATGTACAAAAAATAATAGAAATTGTGCCACTTAAATAACTAGATAAAATTAATATCAAAGGATTAGAAAAGTGAAGGGGATTCTCAACGATCCATATATTATTTGTTCTAATTTAATTGTCTCGTGATTTTGTCCCCTCAATATCTTTTTCTGAGAGTCCGCCCATCCCAAAAATGCTCCATCATAAGCCTACATAAGTGTGGTGTTTTTAATGACACTCCATGTATCACACCAAAGGAGTCTTGATGTTTGAGAATCTGATTTCAACTTTATACGGGGTATTCTACAAAAACATGATGATAGAACTTTTTTAAATAATATGGTTATATATTACATCTTAATCAATATTCAATATGAATGAATGAAGATTTTAGACTTAGGCCAAATAGTTGAGACGGGGCTAAAAAATAATGACAATGGCAGGAAACAATGGTAAATATATTTTTTTATTATCATTATTTTAGCCACTAAAT
>NW_018203576.1:0-575 GCF_001263595.1 Phalaenopsis equestris | reverse complement strand
TTAATACAATTATTTACAGACATTTTCTTACAATTAATCATGTAAATATTGATTTACAGAAAAAAAAAAAAGATATTAACTATTAGAGCTCAAGATGATAAATTGACTTTTCAAGTTTATAACCCAATTCTACACCCTACTTATTACCTCTGACGAGTTTTTTTAGATAGAATTAGAAAAATTACAAAAAATTTTAAAGGATAATTTAGAAAATAAGAGTTTAACATTTGAAAGAGGTGAAAATTTGGGATCACAATTGAATGATATAAGAGACTCTCCAACGCATCTAAAATATTGGGTGATTAATCAAAAACTCTTAAAGTGAAAATTCTATCATGGAGGAATACCTTTCATATGATTTCACTGTCTCAGGATAAAGACATAAAACTAAGATTAAGTTATTTGTGTTTGCACTTAAGATGAAGCTATTTGTATTTTTCCCGGTCATTACCTATGTTTTAAGATAAATTAAGAATCATAAAAGAAATTACCCTACACATGATTTAGAGTTTGTTGTAGTTGTGTTTGCACTTAAGATATGAAGGCACTATTTGTTTGGAGTCAGATGTGAGATA
>NW_018203575.1:0-575 GCF_001263595.1 Phalaenopsis equestris | reverse complement strand
CTCTACGTGTGGAGTCCTGATGTAATATTTTTTCCTTATAAAGAGATGCAACCCACAAAAATTTCATACACAATAGGAATTTATTTGTGTTAGAATTTATTGGAAAGTATTTAGGAAAGAATTTATTTCCTTTCTTCGGAATATATTTCGCTAATTGTATTTCTTTTATTAGATATTTCTTTATTTTCTGTTTTTCTTTTGTTTGGAGGTATTATGTTTTGTTTCCTTTTAATATTATAAATACCCAGCAAAATATAATGTATCTAAGCCAGATATAAGACTTTCTAGAATTCTACATGCCATCAGAGCCATCCTTCTCTTCGAACTATGTATCATGAGATTACAAGCAGTCCCGCACTCGGTGTCGTCTCTCATAAGCAATCGGTGCGCTCGGTGAGCCCATATCTTACATGCATAGACGCATGGCTCAACACCGTGAGAAACTTTGACTTTTCATAACTCTCGCAACTCATCTGATAGTCTTTTCATGATTCACACATCTCTCTGGCAGTCGACGTCCAAAAATCTCACAAATGATGCGAAGGAAACATCTTCTATCCCTTCTCCTTCGATTT
>NW_018203574.1:0-575 GCF_001263595.1 Phalaenopsis equestris | reverse complement strand
TAAAAATAATGTTTTTTATCTTAGATTCATAATAATAAGAGGAACAGGTGAGCACAAGAGGTTGAACGCTCTGGTATGTGTAAGATACAATACTAAATTGAGGGCGAGAAGTATAAGAAGAAAACAAAACTTTGATCCAAAACTAATAAATGATATAGAATTTCATGTTGAGTGAATTTTTTAGAAAGAAGATTCAATGCTTCCACAGTAACCTTCTTGGATGAACGAAGACGAACAGGTTTTTAATATTGATGTGATCAGAAATGTGCCCATGACAAATGCAAATGAAAAATTACAAAATATTACACAATGAAGAAATGACATTTTTATAACATATTCTACAGAAAAAGGAAGATGAATTAAAGAACAAATAAGTTTCATATTTACATTTTAAATTTGTTGAAAAAATTGGTTCTCAAATTTTGTGCTTCACAAAATCTGGGCAATGCAACTAGAAGAGACCTAAGGCAGTTGTAGTAGTAATGACAGCAATATCATTATCATAACCTATGTCAAGTGTGGGAAAACACAGGAGAATGTTTATCATACACTAACATCTATTTTTGGTGTCATCA
>NW_018203573.1:0-575 GCF_001263595.1 Phalaenopsis equestris | reverse complement strand
AGAGAGAGAGGATAACTTTGGAAAAAGTGAAAGAGAGAGGATTGAAAGATACCTTCGGAATTAGTGTGTCGTCCTCATCAAGAATATAAGCAAGACCACCAGTCATGCCAGCAGCTACATTCCTGCCCACTCTACAGAAATTCAAAAAAAAAAAAAAACAAAAACAATTTAATAGCAAAATAAATAAAAAGAAGGCCACAAACAGAGAATAAAATAATAAATACATACTTTCCTAAAACAACAACACAGCCACCAGTCATGTATTCGCAACAATGATCTCCAGTGCCTTCAACAACAGCTTCCGCAAGAGAGTTTCTCACAGCAAAACGTTCGCCTGCTTTTCCTCTAACAAACACTTGACCTCCTGTTGCACCATACAGACAGGTGTTTCCCACAATGGTAGCATCCTCTGGAGAGAAGCCAGTGTTCTCGACAGGAGTAATAACAAGCTCTCCACCAGCCATACCCTGCAAATATACAACTTGTTAAGTTTTAACATTTGATAAGAGCAAGAAAGTTTGAGGTATAAAATAAAAAAGAAAGATTTACATAAATACCACTCAATTCTTTGTATT
>NW_018203572.1:0-575 GCF_001263595.1 Phalaenopsis equestris | reverse complement strand
AAAAAAGTGTCAATTCATTATCAATAAAGGGATTGTTCTAAGGCATAAACTTTTTGAGAAATAGATGGAGGTAAATCAAGCTAAGATTCAATTCATAGAAAAACTACCCCCACCTATGTTAGTAAAACTCTAAATGATCTACAAATCAACTATACCACCACTAAAAAATAGTTACTAGCAACAGTGTTCGCATTTTACAAATTTAGATCCTACTCAATTAGTACTAAAGTGAGATTTACTTGGATCACTCAACTATCAAATATCTGGTGATTAAGAAGGATGTCAGAGCCCGCTTGATCACATAGACACTTCTGCTACAAGAATTTGATACTGATAGTGTTTATAGAAAATGTATTGAGAATCAGATAATCGATCATTTGTTGAGACTTGAGAAAAAAATTTTGAGGATTTGTTTAATGAAATTAATAAGAATTTTCCCGATTAACAACTTGTTGCAATTGTTGAACAAACTATTCCTTATTATGCTGACATTGCGAATTACATTATTACTCACATTATCCCATATGATGTCATATAACCAAAGCAAAAAGTGTCTGATGTTAGATTTTTTTTTT
>NW_018203571.1:0-575 GCF_001263595.1 Phalaenopsis equestris | reverse complement strand
CAAAAAAAAAATTATAATAATCACCGTAATTTTTTTAACATCAAATTATTTTTCAGCAACTTCACATCAATTTTTTACTAAGCAAGAGTTACCCCAAACAAATCCTATATTTAATGTTGTTAAGCAGACCAAAATAGAAGGAAAAGTGAGAACGTTGGTATGGAAACTCTTTATCATGTACATTACCTAAAGCACTTGTTGTGCCACTTGTGTCATCTTATTAGTCAACTTATTCTATAATGTCTTTCATGTGATTCCTCCTAATTAAAGCCGCTAAAAAGTTCTATTGGTCTGAGCACTGAGCTTTAATGTCAATGGAAGCCAATCTATGATTGACATGACATCACCAATTTTCATTCTAGAAAGCTCTACTATACATCAATATTTTTTCATCTCTTAAATTAGCATTAAATGTTTTGTGTCATGATGATGAGGAATCAATTGAACATATTTTTCTTAAATGTCATTTCATTATTGATGTTTGGAATGATATTATACATAAGTTACACTTAAACAGATTTAATAGAGATTTGATACAATATAATAGCATTTCTGAGATTTTCGATGCTTGGAAG
>NW_018203570.1:0-575 GCF_001263595.1 Phalaenopsis equestris | reverse complement strand
TATATGAGTTATAATACTCATACATGAAGCATAACACAACTATAATTCTTCTTCTGCTTATTTTCCTGTCCATGTTATTCATTTTCTATGTAATTACCACATATAAATAACATTGAATTAGCTATAACATGCATTAAACAACAAACAATGATAAAGAACTCTAACCACATAAATAACATCGAATGTAGCACAAATACGGTCCCCATGATAATCAAACATGAAACATCCAAAAAAAAAACATCAAGCATCAAACAACTTGCTTGTCATGAAAATAACACAAGTAATGGACCCCACGGTCAGTGGTCATCGACATAACAAATTCTCTCTAGGTCGGGTGTTCAACTAACTTTATTGAGAATAAATACAACGGTATGTCATCATAAATTTCTGGAGTTGCTTCAAGAATTCGTATGAATTGTTAAATAGAAGTTGTTTGTGATGTGTTAGGGTCATTAGTGCAGGAATCAAGTAACTGTGAAATTTGGCTTTTAATGAAAACTACATTTGTTTTCTCAACCCTAGGATGCTTTGATTGACTTATGGATTCAATTTCATTGAGGTTCGGGCTGGGGCCT
>NW_018203569.1:0-575 GCF_001263595.1 Phalaenopsis equestris | reverse complement strand
AAGCAGAGTTGAATGAACTTACTCTTAAAATTCTTTTTAGTTTTCCATTTTACTTGGCACAACTTCATCAAAAAAGACGTTTTCTTTTGGGGTGCATAGTAGGCGTCGTCTTCGTGGATGCCTACCTCATGAACTGAAAAATAGTTGTAACTCCCCTTTGATGAAATATTTTTGGTCTTTTTTGAAACACTTAGTGCACTGGTGTAGAGATGACGAAACCTTGTTATGCTCGTGATTCCATGATCATCCAAGTAAAATATTGAAAGAGGACTCTGTGTTGATGAGATGAAATATTACGGTTATTACTAGCTCTCCAACTTTCATTAAGAGTGCGATCAACCAAAGGGCTCTTTCTCTTTTTTGATTAAATCCTTCTAGCATCATTTTATCGATTTTTTGCTCTTATGACTCAATACCCTGATATGCTAATTTTCGTAAACTCATTAAGTTAAGTAATGCTCCCGGGTCTACCAAAACACTGGAGAACACAAATATACAGATATTAATGGAGATGTAGAGTGGTCATTTTTGGTAAGTATCACTGAACAACAAGTCTTCATCTGTGAAGGTTATCC
>NW_018203568.1:0-575 GCF_001263595.1 Phalaenopsis equestris | reverse complement strand
TGCACAATAACAAATATCTTTTGATGAAAATATCCTTAAAAGAAAAATATGAATATATTTAAAAATTATTGATTAATTCTACCACAAAATATATTAATTTTAAGAATCATTTTCATTAGAATATTTTAATGGTCCTCCCAAGACTTTGGTCTGATGCAGTCATTAATTTAATTAATACACTTCTTAACCGTCAACGTTCTGCTCCTAGTTAGGGTGACATTCTGTCACTAAAAACCCGAACTCTTCCACAGAAAATCTGGGAAGAAGTCGTGCCTCATCTGTGTAGTTTTTGATTCCCATGCGCTGACCACATGAATGCACTTATTGAATTGAAATAGAGGCAGAATGAATAATTATAAGATAGACAATAAAAAATTAGTAATTAATACAAAATGTAAAATATTATTTTTAAATTATTTTTGGTAATTTAAACATAAAATTTTAATGTTAATATATTTTGAATATATTTTATGTTAATAGTCTTTTAAATGAAACTGCTCATAAGTTAATGAGTTGAGTCGGAGGTTGCTTGAGTTTGATTTGTTAGCTCATCGAGCTCAGCTCATGAGCCACTT
>NW_018203567.1:0-575 GCF_001263595.1 Phalaenopsis equestris | reverse complement strand
TTTTTTGTATTTTATTTAGTTCCTCAATTCATTTTGAAGGCAACTACTATGCTACTAATGCATCAAATCAGAAACTTGCCTAATGCTCTCATAAAATTTATAGAATTATTTAGGCACATTTTGATATCTTTTATTTGTTTTATTTATTGGTATTAATTTTAAAGAAAATTAGCCTTTAATTTAATTAATTTAATTTTCTTAAGTTCTAAAAATTGAAGAAATGTATCATTGACTAAAAATTTTCCTAATCAAATATTAATATTTAAAATTTTTGTTTTAAGTTTTAAGTTAAATAATAAAGAAAATCAATTTTATTTTAATTTTAATTTAATATTTAAATTAATTTTATTCGGGTAAGGGGGTTTAAGCCATGACTATGAGGATTCTCTATGGATAAGTTTGGAGATGTTTTTAAATTAATTTAAAGCATTTAATCATCAAATTAATTTATTCAACTAATTTACAAATATAATTATTATGAAATAAAAAAAACAACTTATTTCACCATGTTGGAGGTGATCAAAGCCTGCAGTCCTACAATGATGATGATTGAGCGGGGATGAGTATAACATTGG
>NW_018203566.1:0-574 GCF_001263595.1 Phalaenopsis equestris | reverse complement strand
TAAAAAATTAAAAAGAAAATAAGTTTGGCTCAAAAAATAAGATCAAATTTAAACATATCCTAACTATAGCTGTGCCGAGAGGTTGTCCTTTCAGAAGAAAATTTGTGCTGAAACTCTGGGGCATGGCTCCACAATGATACCATAATAAAGCCCCAACGTTGCCATGATAGCGCCGCAATGTTACCATTATAGCCTGCTACCGTAATAGTATCGCATTGCCACCATAAATTAGTCGATCAACTCATACGACCAAGCTCAGTAACAAAGATGTTTCCGTCGGCTCGAAGCTAACTAAAATTAGCCTGTCAAGCTAAAAAATGGCTAGATGACAAGTCTGCATGCAAAAAGACCAAAAATATTCTAATGCGAACCCCTTTCAGGCAGAGGCAAATATGTATTATCATCATTGTATCATATTTTCTATGAATCAGAGAAACAATTTATGAACGAGACTAATTTGATTGTTGTTCAAACCTCTCTCCTCTTGACATTTTCTCCCTCTTTCTCTCTTCTTGTTTACACTCTATTCGTTGGGTGTAATACACATACAAACTTGAATTTAATATATATATAT
>NW_018203565.1:0-574 GCF_001263595.1 Phalaenopsis equestris | reverse complement strand
AAAAAAAAACGTCAAAAGAAGAAGAAAGCCTTATGGGCTAATTCAACAAAAATGTCTTATGACATGGTGATACTTGAGAGATGGTATGTGATGACATTTCCTTTGCAGAACTAGATGATGCATTTAACATATTTGACATTAAAAATAGAAAATTAATGAAAAAAACATAAATTTTCGGGAAAAAATGGAATTGTATGTTCCTCTCTAAAAGATGAATGCATTAAGTTAAGATCAAAAAATAAAGCTTTAGAAGAGCAATCATTGAACATTGAAAAATTAAAAAGAGAAATTTGCCAAATTAAGTTCATGCTCTAGTTCACATACTAATGATTTGTATATTAGAGAAAGATCATTTAATGTATATAAATTTTCTAGATATAGACCTTATGCAAATACAAATATTTTGAACAAATATTTACATCTGATTGTCATAAATGTAGATCACATGTATTTCCAAACTTAAATTTTGTTTGAACACCAAAATCTATAAATGAAATACACACACGACACAACATTCATTATAAAGAAGAATCATATTTGTGAGAATGTTGGAATATATATGTATTTTTCTGTG
>NW_018203564.1:0-574 GCF_001263595.1 Phalaenopsis equestris | reverse complement strand
TACAACGATCTTTCAGAAGAGCCAGTTGAACTAAAATAGCAAAATAAAATTAATCCGCTAGAAAAAATCTTGACACTGAGATCATATTGCTTCAACACTTCCTACTAAACAAAAGAGAGATAAATATTAAAGAAGTGGTCATAAACAAGAAACTGTAATCAGCATCCATCTTCTTCCCAGCTCCTTGCATTCTGATTTTTTCTGACACCTTTCCCTCATTTTTTGCGACATTTTCTTATATCAATTCTTTTTTACCTTTTTATTATCAAATCAATTCTCTCTTCTTCCTTTTCTTTTGGGTGATTTCTTCACTTTATTCATTCATTCTCTCTTTTTTTCTTAGGATGGATTGCCTTTCTTTTAGCAACATCGAAATTCACATCTAGTCATCATAGCATGCAGATTAAAATTTATATCATTCGTTTATCATACTACCATTTTTTTTATTTTTTTTATTTTTTTTTATGAGTGTGGTGATACTGGAGTTAACTAAACAATAATAAAGAAAAAAAATATTATTACTGAAATCAAATAAAAAATTACTACCCGATAAATGAATAGAAAATAACTACAA
>NW_018203563.1:0-574 GCF_001263595.1 Phalaenopsis equestris | reverse complement strand
TTTTTTTTTTAATCTCACCTATTTTAACAATTCAACTAATCACTAGCAATAACTTAACAAATTCTCCACTAACATAATCCAAGTTTTTCCCAACTATTTAACAACTAAATATCAGCATAATAGAAAATAAATTATGTCTTGCCTTCTCAATAATCTTATGCCTAATCACCTTCTAATCTCAATCTAAATAATTTTTACTTCATCTTGTCAGAGGAGTGAAGCTCAGGAGCATATGGTACACAATCCACTGGCTTTTTGGGACTGTGATTTCCATCATAGGTATCATAAACATATACTTTGGGTTGAATGCGTATGAGAAGAAGAGTTCAGAAAGCTTGAGGATTTGGAAGCTTCTCTTGGCTTTCCAATTAGTGATCTTTTCTTTTATCTATCTTCTGCAAGGCAGATGGGATTATATAAAGAAGCAAGGAGTGATTTTGGGAGATGAACAAATCTCTCCCACTGATGTTCAGATTAGCAGATCTCCACAACACACTAACCACAAAGATTTGCCATCCTCCTTCATGCATTAGCCTCTCTCTCTCTCTCTCTCTCTTCCATTGTATTGGCTTTG
>NW_018203562.1:0-574 GCF_001263595.1 Phalaenopsis equestris | reverse complement strand
TCTTTTTGAGTCTACAAGCATTGTCCGAGTCCTTTAAATTTGTGCTGTCTCAACCAACCTCTGATATTTTTATTACTGACATTAGTACCGTTTCTATTATTCCTTGTTTTTTTCCTGCAATTTTAATTTCCTAATTATAATCGGTATCAGAACCAAGGATGTGCTAAAATAGCCCAAGAAACTTATGTAAATGAATATCTTTAATAAGCTCTCCTTACAGAAATTTACTAGAATTTTAAACAGCTGTTGGGATAACTATTTCTCCATATGATAAAAATAAGATTTATTTGGTGAACCGAAATTAGAATATATTAATCATCCAAATACTATTACTATAACAATCTTAGTAACTTTACTGGCAATGTTGTTGAATTATGGGAAAGGACTAAATCACTTTTTTAGAAATTAAGATACCCTACATTTAACATATTTTAGATGGTACAAAGTATTTTTCTTAGTAGAGCCATGTCTCTGTAAGATGCACGGCACCTACGATGGAAGCAAAAATTTATCGGACTTTCAAAACTCTCTGTAGAAAAGTAAAAAGAATAATCTTAGAAATCCTGATATTAGA
>NW_018203561.1:0-574 GCF_001263595.1 Phalaenopsis equestris | reverse complement strand
AAAAAAAACACACCCATAGCTCTAAGCATATCAAACAATGTCAGATAATTACAGGGTCAAAATCACTGTAGCAAGAAGGGGTTAATAGGCGTCGATGAGGTTTGCTTCACAACTAAACTAGGGGCAGCAGTTAAAGGTGTTGACAGCGTCTTATCATGTGACCACACGATCACAACATCCCACTGAATAGTTGTCTAAACTAAGCGAGCACACCCAAGGACCACCCTTGAAGAACCAACTTGATCAGAAGATGAGACCTTATTTTTTTTATCCCCATAAGTTTTTTCTATCGGTCACCTCATGGCATCTCAAGCTCTTCTCTTCAAGAAATAACCCACACACCAAAACTTTTCTTGGAATAACTGTGCAGAATTTTAGAGGTTTGATCCATCACAAAGACACTTTCTGAAGAAAGCAGTCAGAATACAAAGTAGAGGGGAGCACGTAAAGAAAATATGAAAGGCTATCCCCTACTTATAAACATGAGAGAACAGAGAAACCAAAATATGTATTGTCAAAGTGCACGTAACCGAATCCAGGAGCCCTGAATGGGACACATGTCGAGGAATCAATC
>NW_018203560.1:0-574 GCF_001263595.1 Phalaenopsis equestris | reverse complement strand
AATCCAAGTTAAGCTGAGTTAGGCTGGTTTTCCCTTGGAGTATCTTCAAACTTGTTTATATCATCCAAGGTCTTATAGTATTGGCCCAGGTTGATTTAGTGAGGTCAAACTAATCTTACTTGGTTTGGATTGGCTTGAGATAAACTAAGCTAAACTAACCTTGGTTAACTTAGGAACAAACTAGGTTGAGCTAGGCTGGTCGAAGTTAAATTCTTTAGGCTAAATTAAGTTTAAGTTAAATTAGACGTGGATGAAGTCCAAGTTAAATTAAACTTGAGTTGACTATTTTTATGTCTAACTTGGGTTAGTATTAGACTGATCCATGGTTAAACTAGGGTTGAGATATGAGCTAACCCTAAAATTGAGTTTCAAGTCTGGTCAATCAGAGTTAATTCTGATTGGCCCGAGGAAAAGTTAACTTGGGTTAACCTAAGTTAGATTGGGTTAGCCAAATAGATCAATTTAATTGGGGATTGAGCTGAATTAGGTTAATGCTTGACTTTACGGTTCAGTTGAATTGGGTTAGCATGAGTGAGATCAAGTTGACCCAGTGTTTCAGCTGAGTTAGGTTAAC
>NW_018203559.1:0-574 GCF_001263595.1 Phalaenopsis equestris | reverse complement strand
ATCTACTTTCTTTTTGCTATCGGATGTAAGACCTTCTTGACACGGAATCATGGCAGTCCTTTAGCTTCTTTCTTTGGAATAAGATGCGAGTCACATAGCATTTCTCTTCCAAAGCTAACATTTGAAATCTACAAGAAATAATATAAGAACTTCAATGGAACATGGCAGTCATCTCCCCTTTTATTGTAGGATATAAGACCTTCCCAACATAGAACTATGGTCTTCCTATAATCTATTTTATGACTTCTTCAAAAATCATGACGCTCCTACTCCTCAGCAGGCTTTGAAAATCGAAGGATAAACTACCTGACAAGGGAAAATCATATTCTTCTTTTCAAAACTGCCGACAAACTGATAATTTCATTTGGGTGATATAGACCGTTTCGGTCAACACCAATATGTGCGGCATATTTATCCAATATGCCACATATATTGGGGGCCCCATTTGTTGACCTCACTTTTGTGAAGAACCTAAAATGACACTCATAGACTAGACATCTCTTGAGTAGCCCTCTGACTCAGGAGTCTCAGACAACTCCTAAAGACCTAAAAATGATCATCATGATCAATAAGG
>NW_018203558.1:0-574 GCF_001263595.1 Phalaenopsis equestris | reverse complement strand
TTTTTTTTCTGATATGTTCTATTCCTTAGGTGTATTTCTTGGGAGAAAATATTGCACCTGGAGACTGGACACAGCCCTATTATCTTTTTCCTTTTTTTGTAATATGCTATATTCCTTGATTGTATTTCTTGGGATGAAAATATTGCAACAGATGAAATTTTGTGTCTGGGCTCCAATAAGAACATGCAAATTGCAAAGCGGCAAGCCCTGCTTTTGCATCTTTAAAAAAATGTTAAAAATGTGCTTTTCCGCTCTACTTGGCCTAAAGAGCACCCAATTACCCTGAAACAAAATACGGACGATCGATTACTATTCATTTTTTACAGGTTAACATTTGCGATTTTGAGGTTTAGGGTTCTCTTCTTCTCCTTGCTCGAATTGACCTTAATCATTTAGAGTTTTGAAAATCAGACTAGTTTTAGCATGACCGAGCTTTTAGTTTTTTAGCAACCAGACTTGGAAGCATGTCAAAGGTTTTGGCATTTTCGTCACTTGCAATTTGACAACGACACTCTAACACTGAAATTTTGAGGCCTCCACTTCAACACCGGGACTCAGGAGTATGCCTAACAAG
>NW_018203557.1:0-574 GCF_001263595.1 Phalaenopsis equestris | reverse complement strand
TATTTTTATGATTTTTATGGTTTTGAATATTTTGACTTGAAAGAATTCAAATTAACTTGAAATTATTTTTGGAGATTGTTATTGAGGTCAAAAGATTTCCGCAAAAATTTTGTGAATTTTTGAAATTTTTTATTTTTTTTTTAATTTATTTGAATTGTTGGGCTATTTTTGGTTAAAAATTAATAATTAATCATAATGACATCTAGAAACCTTGAAATTTTACAATGAGATTCTAAGCAACCTTAAAAATTCATAAGCCATTTTAAATTTATTTTGAATTTTCTATGAATTATTGTATTTATTAATGAGTTAAATGGATAATATCTTTGAATATCTTGATTCTTTTCTATTTACTTGATCGCACAACGCCACCCAAAGTCTTCTTTCATCATGAAACCATATTCTTCTGTTGATAAATTTTCTAACACGTGTCGAACATGGGCTAGGGTATTTACTCCTCCCTCAGAGATGCTACATATAGCATCAGATTGCTCTTCATCCAAATCTACAGATAGCTTATTGTAATCATCTAGTAGATCTAGGTTACTCATTATGGCTGCTCTCGCCATATTTC
>NW_018203556.1:0-574 GCF_001263595.1 Phalaenopsis equestris | reverse complement strand
TGCATGATTTAATGTTATTTTGAATGTAATGTTGAAGATTTGAGCGACATGTATGCAAATATAAATTTTTAAATGTTAGACCACTAAATGAATAATAATTGTGGGTTATCTATGAGTGCATAATATGATAAATCTAACAGTAACTTTCCTATAATTCTTAAATTAATTTCAAGTTTATCTTGTTTAGTTTTAAATGATGTAGTTTTTATCATGTAAATATGATAAAAACGCCATAGTTTTTTTTAGCTTATCCTAAAAAAAGGAAAATTTACATACATATGGACACACAACTTAATCCTTATGCATTTAAAAATCCGACACCTAAACTTCAATTTTTGCATATATATCACCTTATTTATGTATGAGAAGATGTAATTTTCTTTTTCAAATGTTAAAATGGTAATATTTGTTGTGTGATACGAAGGATTTGGAATATATAAATTTTGAAAGTAAACTTTACATAAGAATTGTGTGGTATTATGTAAATTACCCAAAAAAGGGAGATTTGCATACACACCACATAATTTTTATGTGTTTGTATATCTAACACTTGAACTTCAATTTTTACATATAT
>NW_018203555.1:0-574 GCF_001263595.1 Phalaenopsis equestris | reverse complement strand
ATCACTTTATCTTTTAGTTTCTTGTTTTTTAAGATTGCTCTTACCTTTACTTATCATTTTTGTAGGAGATTGTGTAGCAATTATTTTATTGGTGATAGCATTGAGTCATTTCCGAAGTGTTGAATCACCTTGTTTGATATTTATCTATTATATTGGGGATTTGGGTAGTTTAGCCCATAATGTAAATGTAATTTTACATAGTTCTGTATGTATTTACCTATCTTACACTTTAAGTTTGATATTTATATTTGTGACACTTTGGTTTTAATTACTATAAACTCATGCATGAAAATGTGTATGTATTTCACTTTTAAAAAGCTAAGTCATAGTTATATTTTTGATGTGGTGTTAAAGATTTGAGGTATATGCTTGTAAATATGAAAGTTTAGGTGTGGGATATGGAAATATATAGAACTTTTGTGGTTTGTGTAATACCCCCAAGACAAAAATCTATTTTTTTTTAATATATTTATACCATGCAAATATTTTATATCACATTAAAAAAATATCATTATTTTAACATTTATAGTGTGAAATGCACCTTCTCGTGCATAGATGAGGCGGTATATTCGTA
>NW_018203554.1:0-574 GCF_001263595.1 Phalaenopsis equestris | reverse complement strand
AAGTATATATGCTCCTCTGAATAGGCCATTCAATCTTAACATTTTTATTCAAGTCGATTTAGACCATATTTCTCAATAGCATTTCTTTGAGCTTAATTAGAAATAAGCAAACAACTTCAATGACATATAAAAGTTCGTTATTATTCAAAGAGTTCTAACACTTGAGTGAACTTGAAGATCAAAATGTAATTCAGAATCAACTTGACACAGCAATACAATTGTGACACAATTTGAAATGGATTCGAAAATGATGCAGTAGGTTGTATAAAAGTTATTTTTATCTAGGATTTTTCAAGAGGTATTTGGATTTTCTTACGGGACCGATATGGTGAGACGATCGACTAGTAGAGAATACCATGAATTGATAATAAATAACCATATTAGAATTTAGGAAAACTACCACATAATTCTTATGTATTTACACATTCAACACCCAACGTTTGATATTTACACTTATAACACTCGGGTGTATTTCAATTTTAAAAAGATAGTGATTATGGCATTTTCGATGTGAAGTTAAAAATCCGAGTAGCATGCAGGTAAATATGAAAGTTTAGGTGTTAGATATGTAAAT
>NW_018203553.1:0-574 GCF_001263595.1 Phalaenopsis equestris | reverse complement strand
TTAATGAGATAGACAACAACACTAACTCATCCTTCCTAATTCATCGATACTCTATATTGAACTATCAAGAAATTGTGTGAGGTGTTACACCAGTTTTATATAGATAATTCTGCTTCAATTATCACGCTTTTCTTAAGCTTATGATATACTAGAAGAGAGCACTACAACATTTATAAGTACCAATTAAACACGAATGTGCAACTGAACTTAAAAGAAAAAAGATTCAAAAGGATGTTGTAAGTAGCAAATTATGAAAGATTCAAAAAGATTCAAAGCATTAAGTGGGCATATGATTTAAGCACATGTTTAGAATATGTGATTGGGGATTATCTCCTTACAAAGTTGTAGGAGATGTAATGTTAATGAATTTGGGAGTTATAAGTTTGATCTAAACTTATCAATCCTAATTATCAGTGGGGTTTAAAATATTATCTTTGAGAACATTGTAAGATCTTGCATCGAGCATCTGAATCCATCAAGAATTTTGACCATTACTCAGTATAACAACAAGCCTTTGTACCATTAAGTGGAGTCAACTACATGAATCCTTTTTTCTCCATTGCATCCTATTGAA
>NW_018203552.1:0-574 GCF_001263595.1 Phalaenopsis equestris | reverse complement strand
TATCCTTCTCTCCCGCTCGCAAGCCTAATGTTAGTACCACAAACTAAGCTCGAGCTCATGTATATCTTTTAATAAATGAGCCGAGCTCCAGTTAGGCAGGACTTAAACTCAGTTGAACTCGTTTACACCCCTCTTCTTTTTGTAGAACTATGTTGTGAGCTATTACTAGTTAATGGGATTTTTGTTGCTCTTCAAGGGCATTGTCTAGCCGCCCATTGATAATTGTTAGAGTGTGGTCCATCCTGCTCTTTATTTGCACCCATTTGCCCAATGAATTATGGCATGAACCTCTTGGTTGTAGTCTTGTAGTGCTATGAGTTGATATGCTTGTTCATATAAGACTCATTTATTTTTGTTTATTTAATTAATTGAACAAGCTTGAACAAAATTTTAAAAGCTTGCTTCACATCTAAATGAATAAGATTGAACATTGAGCCCCTCATTCATTAATTTCATGAAAATGTTTGTTTGTTGATTAACAATTAGCTCATTCAGAACAAGAAAAATAATTATTTAATGATGATATATTTGCTTAATGGATGTGTTATTCTATAATTCTGTACTCTTTTTTTTT
>NW_018203551.1:0-574 GCF_001263595.1 Phalaenopsis equestris | reverse complement strand
GTTGTTATTGTTGTTGTTTTGTGTCTTTTAAAAATTTGGAAGCAAAATAAGTGATGGGAGAACTTATTATCATACCCCTATAATTGAACCACCTCTTGCTGATTTCGATTAATTACAAGAAAATTTAGTACACTACAATTAGCGAAACAATTAAACCCTTTTTGGAGAACATTCTTAAAATTTTTAAATCCTATCTTTTCATTCCTCAAGAAGAAAGACATTATTATCATTCTCATCCATCTATGAACTTCCATCATGAACTAAGTAATAATGATCATGTCTAATGGGAATTTAATGGATTTAAAATCTTTGAATGAACCGATGGATGTATTGACAAATTGCTTGTAAGAAAGAAACGTGATTACTATGCTCATCCTTTAGGTATGATTTTGGTCAACTATTGGGCTTGGCCAAGCATTGTTGAAAGTAGTTTATATAGTAAACCCTAAATGCAAATATTTATGCATTTTTGTGATCATGAAACAGATCATCACAAGTGAATTTTTTTCATTATCTTATTTTTGGAGAGAAGGTACGGTGCAGACTTAGAACTTCTACTTCTTGTGGAGCCATT
>NW_018203550.1:0-574 GCF_001263595.1 Phalaenopsis equestris | reverse complement strand
TAATTAATAATTAAATAATTATTTATTAAATCAATTTATAATTAATTAAATTTATTAAATTAATAAATTTTTAATATGAAATTATTTTAGTTTAATTAATTATGTTGTAGTTACTTATATCTATAATATATATAATATGGCTTGATAATATATTTTTGTTAATTATCAATTAACTAAAATAATTGAAATTAACTTACGAAATTTAAGAGATTTTTACATGCATTGCACTCAAAACATTCCTATTTACATATATCACACACAAACTTATATATTTATATAAAAAGCATCTCCACACTTAGCACATCAAATTCAACAATATGTTTATCTCATTTCCCTCCCTCTTTTGAGTATAGTACTAGGGGCCTCCTAAGCTTTCACATCCGGATTTCTTTTTGCATTGTGAATTTTCATCAAGAATTTCTTGATTTTCTTAATATATTTTATTGATTAAAATTGCATGGAAGGAAGAATAGGGAAGAGAATGAAGGGGAGAGTTGTACAAGAGAAATATGATAGTTGGAGCAAGGTTCAAGAGAGAAAGGCATCGACTTGGGTGTTTGATGTGAGGAGAGAG
>NW_018203549.1:0-574 GCF_001263595.1 Phalaenopsis equestris | reverse complement strand
CAGTACATCAGTACATCAGTACATCGAATCACTTATCAATACTCTGCGGGTAATTTTATATGATATAAACATTTATCTTTAAAATCATTTAAAATATACCTCTTCTTCGGTCGCGGTTCGTCCCAACAGAAACGCCGCCAACGCCTGCTTCTTCCTTCTCTTCCTCCGCGCACGACAACAATGTCAAAGGCGCTCAACTAGGGCTCAGCTTCTACTCAGCACACGAGCACAAGGCTGATATCGCGCCTCCTCCCTTCCTCCACAACTTCGATCGTCTATGGCTTGGGATAGACAGCACGCGTGCAAAATTTCCCCTCTTCCTCTGCACGCAAGCCGCACAATCTCCCTTCTTCTTTCTTCAGCCGAGTCTCGACCTAGAAAATTGCGCGAAGCCGCACGAACTTCTTCCTCTCGACATTAAAACAGGTAAGGGACAATCTCAACTCCTTCCTCTTCTCTCCTGATCTCGATCTCTTCCGCTGTCTCTCGCTCGTCTGCTTTCGTCTTACAAGGGGTGTGTCTCCTCTAAGTGTCGGTATCCGTTTTTTGTTGCTGTTATTATTATTTTTTTTTT
>NW_018203548.1:0-574 GCF_001263595.1 Phalaenopsis equestris | reverse complement strand
CATTCATATAAACAACCACAATAATATGTCCTCTATTTTTCAAATGACTATGCATTCACGTGAATGGCTTTTACATGAAATTGTCCAACTTAACCACACGTCATAGATGCTCTCGGTAATATGCACATCAAACACTGAAAGTTTTACCTACGCACCTAAAACCACAATACGCTTCAGTGAAAATAAGAGAAGCAGTTAACTGTTGTGTTTTAAAGGATTCACTGATTTCTAAAAGGTTCACATGACATGTTAAATCATTGAAAGTAAATTTATCCACTTATGCTCAACAAATGTGCTAAATCTAAGGACTTAAAGTTAGGAATGCCACAGAAACTAAGAATAAATTGAGTTCATATCCATCCAACTCCATAAATCATACAATCCATCTAAAATCGAGTAATTATTTTTTGAAGTTTTACAGACGACTATCTGTTATGTATGAATTCAAACTCTCATACTACATTTTATTATAAAGCAGGTTGCCCTACCAACAAGGTAGGGTCATAAGTCTCGCTTTATAAGCCTAATTCTCCACATAATGAGTGTTGGAAATGACAAGACTTATATTTAAAAA
>NW_018203547.1:0-574 GCF_001263595.1 Phalaenopsis equestris | reverse complement strand
GTGTGTGTGTGTATATATATATATATATAGGAGAGGTATTTATCTCAATATCACCAATTCGTGCATGTAGATGCCACACTTAATATTCACTTTTCAATGTCACCAATAATACCTTCAATCTGCACATGCAGATGCTGCACGCGATATTCGCTCCTAAATTTAATATTCATATTTCATATGAAATCTACATCCTTAGGTTGATTCTTGGTGATGACAGGCAAGTGCCATTTTGGACATGGCTAAGAATGAGGTAGAGAAGAATGAAGACAAAGTTGCAATTGCAAGACAGACAGTAGAGCTTGAGCCAGGGCTTTCTATGAAGAGATCGTTGCAGAGATTTCTTGAGAGGAGGAAGGCAAGAATGGCTGAACATTCATTTCCTTGTGGCGCTAGCAGGAATCCATTGCAACTGTTTTAATTGATGTGGATCAACTGAGCTGAGCTGTTGTCTTTTTTTGTTCTATATAACCTAGCTTTTTATTTATTTATTTATTTACCAATTAGATATCAGAATAAATCATGAGAGAATAGTGTTGCTTTGTATGTTTTGATGTATAATTTTAATACTTGATAT
>NW_018203546.1:0-574 GCF_001263595.1 Phalaenopsis equestris | reverse complement strand
GTCCGGTAACGATAATTTGATGGCTAATAACTTGAATATGAAATAAACTACTATATTAGCTTGTTTGATTATATTTGATAAAATTTTAACTTAAGTGGCAAAGAGATTATAGCTCAAACTTATTGGTTTAATTAATATAGATATAGACTTAATTTTAAACATGATAATTGGCCTAATAATATCAACATTTAAGCCATTATCATCCATTAAGTTTTTTGTAGTACACTTAAGAGTGAACCATATCCAAGCATATCAATAATAGGTTCTTAGTGAACACAATCTATGGTGATAGCATTTAATTTTTTTTATAAATTATCCAACTATATGTAGACATTATATCCTAAACACTAAGAAACTATGGGTCTAATTAGATAAATATACTCCAATGGGTCAAAATTGCCCATTTAGACCAATTTGAAACATAATGAAATAAGATCAATAATCAATAGAATAAAGGCATTATTGCATTATTAAACTCATCCTTCATTAGCGAAGACGAGCAACAAACGATTGTCACTCTATTACTCGAAATAGTTATGACTCGAGCCCTAAAAATACTCATCCTTTTTTTACA
>NW_018203545.1:0-574 GCF_001263595.1 Phalaenopsis equestris | reverse complement strand
AATTTAGATGTTAGATATGTATAAGTATATCTTCCTTTTTTAAAATGATAATTTTCCAATTTTTCCCGGTGCATTATAAACACAAGGATAACAAAAAATTTAATTGTAAATTTATCAGGAGATGTATAGATGGAGCAGTCATTCATCTTCTTAGTACAAGATATTAAATTTATTAATCTCAATAAACTAGAGTTTCGTTTGATGACGCAAATAATTTACAATTAATCACGCCACCGATGTGAGTATGTCATCTACCGACTTATCAATTAACCACGTCATCATATTGCTAGTCATCTCTATGTTCATGATCTCCTCTTCTTCCTTGAAGTGCTTCCATCCTTCATCGCAACTTTACATCTTCCTAATCATCGCCTTGCATTTATGTTCCGCGAAAATTTTGCCTCCGATTTGTGAAAGAGCCGAAGAGGCGAGGATAACGTAATATTTTAGGAGAGGCAAAAGATGCAAGTGTCACTTTCGTTAGTTTAAACTCCGAAATTCATATATGCACAGTAGAAATCTTGTTCACTGCTCCTGGGCTGGCAAACAACACTCCATCTTCTTCAAACAACAC
>NW_018203544.1:0-574 GCF_001263595.1 Phalaenopsis equestris | reverse complement strand
TAACATCCCAAGGAAAAGCAACGGACAACTAACCAAAGCCACAAGGAGCAACAACCCTCTGCGACACCAATGATCAAAACAGTGAACAACACCATGGTACAAATGCCAATCAATGGAAACCACAAGAACCATTAATAGATTGCCATGCCTACAACAGGATATCAAGGAAAAACAACGAAGAACCAACCAAAGCAACAACGAGCAACAACCATCAACAACTCCAAAATTAAGAACAACGCACATCACATAATCATAAAATCAGACAAACCCAAAATCTTTAGAGTGGCAAAATAAGAATAAACAATAGCTCAACCAAATCCAAACCAATACTAAGTAATTGCAGCTTGAAAGACTAAAGAAATAATATCCCAATAAAATGACACTTTCATTAAATGGTTGAAACAAAATTTCCATCCAAATTTTATGAAAGAGTAAACGATACCAAGATATAATTCCTAACGAATGGTAAAGTCACAGAGCAGAGAATATGTATATCATAGCTAATACCCAACACAACTAGAGATATCATGATACTAATAAAATAAAACCAGAAGAAATATAATGAAAAAAAAAA
>NW_018203543.1:0-574 GCF_001263595.1 Phalaenopsis equestris | reverse complement strand
TATATATATTTATATTCCTTAATGCATTAACTATTGAACATTGTGTTGTTGGTCAATTCAAATGGTGAATTAGTATTCCAGCAAATATTGTATCTAAGGACCAATTGCTTTAGTGATCATATAGAGTTCCCATGCATATGTTGATGTCATCTAATTTGATAGTTTTGTAATAAAACTACTTCACTATAAATTCCTAAAGCATCTATCTTCATGATGGAAGGCAAGAAAAATAAAGAAAGTCTAAAATGATTAGAGAAGTTATTACATTTATTTAGTGAATTGAATGCATTTTCCCATGTGTTCTATTTATTAGAATTATGTTTTGTTAAAACTGTAGTTAAAGGGATAATAATCAATGCACAATGATATATAAAGTTCTAGTTACGTTGGTTAGACCTAAGATTGAGTCCCTATAAATATTTAACTAATTATGAACGAGATAATGACCAACCTCTACAATTGCTCTCCTCGAATATTGCTAATGTCTCAAATACTCAATTTGAGTTTGAGCAATTAAACTTTTTCAGGTTCACAAAGAGCCGTGCCAGGAGAACTGATTATCAAGTGATGTGTT
>NW_018203542.1:0-574 GCF_001263595.1 Phalaenopsis equestris | reverse complement strand
ATGTATGTATATATGTAATTTTGATTTTGAAAAAATAGTATTTTAATTTTAAAAAATGTGATATCTAACAGATCTCATACATTTAAATAGTTTAAATGATTTGGCACAGCACCTCAAGCAATGCACCTATCACGAAGAATAGACACTTTTCTTGTCAGCGGACTCGATTAAATGAACTAAGAGAGTTTATGAGATCTGTTAGGTCTGTGAATCTTTTTTATATGTTGATCGACAAGTTCCCTTATCTAATAGAAGATTAGACATGATTTATATTACCTGGGTTCTTTAGTTTCATATAGAGGCAAGCCCAAATAGTTAATTACATCTTAAGCGACTGAAGTCACTTAACAAAACTCTCGATAATGACCAGAGGTATTCGTCTTCAAAAATACAAAGTTTAGTGTTCAAGGTAGGACTTAGAAAACCATATGAGAGTGGATCAAATAGGAGCAATTATTTTCAGAATCCAAAAAAAAAAAAAGATAAGTTAGGGATGTCACAAATCTCGAGGAGAAACTCGGTGGCTTCCCAAATTATCTTATGATTTGGCTTTGGTTTCAAAGATGATATTACT
>NW_018203541.1:0-574 GCF_001263595.1 Phalaenopsis equestris | reverse complement strand
TTTTTTTTCTAAAATCATTCTTAATCATATTATGTAAGTGAAGGAAATGTTGAGCGGTTTCAGATTTCTGTTCAGGAGAAATCCACCAGCAGAACCTTAAATATGAGTAAATGAATGTAAGATAATATTGATATTTTTCAATTGAAAGATGGGGAAAAGGACCCCAAACATTAGAATGCAACAAATCAAATAGTTTGTAAGTAGTAGAGCTAGTATAAAATGGCAGTTTGTGGCTTTTATTTTGTTTAAATCCAGTACAAAGCGAGTCAAAAGAGGAAATTTTAAGAGTAGGAAAAGTTCTGTCGATCTTTGAGAGGACTTTCTTGTTGGGATGTCCAAGTCTTTGATGTCAAATGTTGGAGTGTGGTGGTGAGTGCTGTGATCGGGTATAGCCAGTGATGAGCAGTTCCATAGTGGAGAATTTTCTTGGTTACTAGGTCTTGGATATAAAACTTGTTAGCACGAAATATCATGAGTAACCTTTTGTACAAAAATTAAATTATGTGAGAGTTGGGGAGTTCAAAGTAAAGGAGAGAGAGTAAGCTTATGATGAGGGTTGGGAAGTATACCAATG
>NW_018203540.1:0-574 GCF_001263595.1 Phalaenopsis equestris | reverse complement strand
CTTCATCATGACTGTATTAAAGAGGACATAACATCACCATCTATCTAAATAGACACATTTGAGACTCCTCATCACGTGTCGAGAATTGGCCTTCACGAACTCAACATTACATTCTGAAGATCTCACTTTACAAGGAGTGAGCTACCTATAAGACTATAGTAATTTACCCTCTGCCCCATAATCTAGTTGATCCCATCGAGAAGAGTTCCACATCTTGGGATCCACAGTCAACTACCAGCCCAGGGCAGTTGACTGGCAGTATCAGGCCGATCGAGCCAACTTCTGCCAATTCCAATATCATCGATGGCTAGCCAACGACCCCCATCCCTAATAGTCATACGAGCAAGTTCTGTCGAAACAAGCCCATTATCTTTTGGTTGACCAAATCATAAGACTGTCGAATAGCAGGTAAACACCCGCAGAATACCCAAATTGTCCTATAATGCTCCATGAAAGTAGGGGTAGGCATGTTATTTCTCATATTATACCTCTCATCCTCTATAAATATGGGATCATTTAATGAATAAACTTTTTACATTTATTATTCATTATTTCGTGCCCCATTCTCTTTTTT
>NW_018203539.1:0-574 GCF_001263595.1 Phalaenopsis equestris | reverse complement strand
TATTTTACCCATAAATAAGAAGAAATACATTTAAATACTAAAAATATATTTCTACAATTTTAAAAAATTTTAAACATATTTTTGACTTGTTCTTTAGGGTTATGATGGTATTTGGGACAATTGAAAGTATTTTCATATTTTTCATAATTTTTGATATTTTTGATTATTTTTAAAATTAAAAAAAGCCTAAAAATTAACTCTTTTTTTAACATCAATTTTATTTTTTGTAAGTGCATCTGGTCTCAAAGAACACTCCAAACAAATTATCATAAATTTTTAGTTTTATTTTATTTTTTATAATTATTTGAAACCAAAATTTTTTATTTACTTAGAAAATACATTTCTTACATTAAAATAATTTGTATGTCTTTTGAATTTTTACAGGCGCCTCTTGAGGTGATTACCTTCAATTTGGCCTATTTTTGTGATTTTTTGGATTATTTTATATGTTTTTTCCAATTTTTATTAATATTAAATAAGAAAATACATTTAAAATTTTTTAAATATGATTAATATTGTTTCTAAGGTCCCCTGACCACAATAAACCCATCAAGCCCATTTATATATATATATA
>NW_018203538.1:0-574 GCF_001263595.1 Phalaenopsis equestris | reverse complement strand
TATATATATATATGGACATAATCATTCACCTAATTTCTAATTTCAGACATACACAACATAAATTGCACATTAAACTTTTTGTGATGAACCCTAGATAGAATTGTTGTCACCAATGATACATGCTTGCATGGGGAGTACAAGCCCCAAAGCCTAAATTAACAAACTTTGCTAACATCATTACCAACCTATTTAAGACCTTTATAAAAGAATATTCAAAGTTGCCAAATTCCTCTTAAGGCTGAGGTCTCCATCAACCTTGCAGATTGCCAACATGAAAGAAACAATAACCTGACATGTCCTCTACCATGCTTTCTGTCACAAATAAAATCTTGCAATGTAGTTTACTTTTTGTGTAAGTTTGTAAATTGAAAAAAATAAGAAGATATTGATAACTTTTTTTATATTAGACCACACATTTTTAAAATTTTTAAAAATAACATTTTATTATTTACTTGTAATTATTTTTTAAACTTTTATTGTCTATGTGCTCAAAATATATAGAGAACCTTACATACATACCACTAGGGGTGCAAACGAACTGAACGCGAACGAACAGAGCTTGTGTTCGTGTTGG
>NW_018203537.1:0-573 GCF_001263595.1 Phalaenopsis equestris | reverse complement strand
TCAGTAGTAGTATAATTAATTTGAGCTTCAATAAGGATCTTACTGACATAGTATATAAACTTAAACATTTAATCATGTCTTTGTCCTAAAACTACCCCAATAACATAGTCACTGACATCACGCATTAACTCAAATGTTTTCCCCCAATCAGCCGAAATACTAATAGGAGCAATGACTAATTTCTCTTTCATAATATTGAAGGCATTTAGGGATTAATGGTAAAAATTAAATAGGACAGCCTTTTCTAACAAACGACATAAAATTTGGAAATTTTAGAATAATCCTTTATATATTGCTTATAGAATTCAGCATGTCCCAGAAAAATTTTAAATTCCCTCATAGTAGTAGGAGGAGGTAGTTTTCCAATTACTTCAATCTTTGCTAGGTCTACTTCCATGTTTCTTACAGATATTTTATGTCATAATAAGATTCCTCTCGAAATCATAAATTGACACTTCTTCCAATTGAGAACCAAGTTAGTTTCTTTGTAGTGTTTCAACACCTTCGCTAAATAATATAAACAAGAATCAAATGATGGTCCAAACCCTAAAAAACCATCCATAAGAACTTCAA
>NW_018203536.1:0-573 GCF_001263595.1 Phalaenopsis equestris | reverse complement strand
TAAACAAACTTCAAATAAATTTTAAATGAACTTAAAAAATAAATTAAAATAAAATCAACCCTTAATAAACTGTCAAATAAAATTGATACTCAAATGAATCAATCCAATAGAAGCTTTATAAGTTTTTTAATTCCACTTAAATATCTTCAAACAATTGGTCTATCAATTTCAATCCCAAGCATCAATCTCATAGATACTTACCGAATAATCATGAGCGAGAAGGCCCGCACTTTTATCGAGAGCAATTATAAAAGCCACAACTTCTGAGAAGTAGTTAACTAAAAGGACTTCCTCTCAAAAGGATATCAGACCCTAGAATAAAATAAATCATATCTTACACTCATCATGTAAGAGAAAAATCTTAGATTTTGTAGACCCATAAGTCATGGTGATTTTCATCATCTAGGAGATTAGAACAATTCTAAGGTAACATTTCTATATCTCGGGGATGTATATTATTCTTCAAATGCTACATCCAATATTTTAGATAGATATCTTCTAAGATCTATAGTGAATACACAATAAAAAACTCCACCACATTTTTCTTAAGAGAAAATTTAAATTGGTTAATCA
>NW_018203535.1:0-573 GCF_001263595.1 Phalaenopsis equestris | reverse complement strand
AAATTTCTGCATAGATAAGTTAGCAAAAATTGAAAGTTAAAATTTAGGTGTATTATTGTATTTCAAATAAGGAGACCTATCTTAATATTGCTTATACCAAAAGGTAGGCATGTTCTTTTGTGAGTATAGCTTAAAATTTTAATTTGGACATTCTGAAAATTTATTCATGTATACAGTCCCATCATTATATAAAAGTATACTACACTCAACTGAAATTTGTCAATTTATTTATTTATTTTTAATGAGAAAAAAACTAAGCTCTATATTTAGATACATGTCTTTTTAAGTCCTAATCAACTTATCTTAGAGCCCCAAAGTAACATCACATCATAAGCACTATAGTGACTTTTAATTCAACAAAAGTGTGTCATAGCTTTTGGAGATTTCAACATAAAAATCCTATTCATAATTAATAGGTTAGGTTTGGTAGATTTAAACGCGAAAGTAGACGTACTTAGGCTTACAAAAATCCAAGCAGTGGAGCATAATCGCCCTTGTCCAGCAAGTTAACAAGCATTTCATGCACAGATATGGAATGCATATATATATATATATATTTATGTGTGTGTGTGT
>NW_018203534.1:0-573 GCF_001263595.1 Phalaenopsis equestris | reverse complement strand
TCGCTCAAAGTCAGGTATGTGGTATCTCGTATCGGAATAGGGCTTGAGATGCTATCGCGACAACGAACATCAACATCAACCAAATAGAACTTACCTTGTATGTATTGCATGATTAACATTGAGGTAAGAGTGAATTAGGATAGTAACTCAATCTCAAGCGTACTTGTGGGTGAATGTGAGAAGTTGTACTTATTATTCTGTGTTGCAGCTTTGAAATTTCTACTGCCATGTGCACTGTTCTCCCAATCAGTCATAATAGAAATGAATCACATGTTGAAGTTGCATACGACTAACATTCTACGTCGGTGACCTACAATGGCTGATGAATGCGATCTTCCATTATTTGGAACATGTGCATCAACATGTGTTTTATAAATTGTTCCAATACAATTCTGGAGAGATAACAATACGTTACGTAATAAAGTTATTTTTTTAAAATTGAATGTAATAAATTTGGAAAAATTACCTTAAAGAACTACATGTACCGTGCATCGTGTGAAATCTCTGTGGGGGTCCGTTTGAGCGTAGGATTTGTTGGTTTATGACTTGTGAAGAAAAACTTACAAGTGCATT
>NW_018203533.1:0-573 GCF_001263595.1 Phalaenopsis equestris | reverse complement strand
ATTTCAAAAAAGATGTAGTATGATATTCCTTGCAATTTTCATTAGCTTAATGAATGATTAAATCAATGATATAATCTTGATTTTAAAAATTTTATCAAGTGGCAGATGTAAAACAATATTAGAAGGAATGATCCATCTCAATAATATTTGTATCCATAAATTCTTACACATATATAAAAAATCACTAATACACATAAACATATATGCATATTTCATGTATAATGTATGCTTAGCATGAATATAATTATAAAAATGAGCGCTACATGTGCAAGTGTATGAGTGGATATGGGTGATCATTTAAATATGTATGAAATCGATACATACATAGACAGGTGCAATATAATTTAATTATCCATGAATATTTTTTTAGTCAACTTCAAATTGAATTGAATTAATTGAGTCAAAGAAAAATGACATTGATTAAAATGACAATGATTTAAAGTTGTTTTAAGGTGGTTATGAGGACATAATCAATGCGGTCCTAAATCCTAATCATGATGGTGAAATAACATAACAACCATTAACTTAAAAATCTATATTATTAAGAAGAAGAACTTAATTTCCCTTAAAAAA
>NW_018203532.1:0-573 GCF_001263595.1 Phalaenopsis equestris | reverse complement strand
AAGATATAAAAATATTTATTTTTGTAAGATTTAGATAAGAATTTATAGTATGAGGTGGAATTAAATTTGAACACTCTTTAATTTGGAATCCATGGAGAATAACCTTGTCTTTTTGAATACTTAAGGTCGATCATTGCCATTTTTTTTGTATAGGCATTTGTTAGCTGTAGAAATTAGGATTCACGTAGGATGATAAATATAGAGTTCCACCTCAGTTAAAAAAGAAGTACATAAAACTCTTTCGAGACACGAAAGTTGTCACACTGCAGGCAACACTTGATATGATAAAGTGATTGACTTCGAACTCTTAAAATAAGCTTCAAAAGTTAATATAAAGTAAAGGTAGTTTGTATTATCACGAGAGATTTTTTTATATACAAGCAATAATTTGCATGTAATGTAATAATAGTATTGCATCAATGGAGCTTACAAAAAAAATAAAAGAAAGAAATAAAAGCAATTTATAAAATAGAAATTGGAAGAAATAATTATCTGAGCAAGGATATCCTAATCTAACAAAATTACAAGCACAAACTACAACATAAACTAAAATATACAGAACGGAGTACCATT
>NW_018203531.1:0-573 GCF_001263595.1 Phalaenopsis equestris | reverse complement strand
AGGTTTCGATCAGGAAAAATCTGATACAATGTTGAAAATTAGATTAGGAGAGAAAAAAATGCTTCATTTCACTATCACATGCAGGGTACAATATATAGGTAAATCAATCCCTCCTAATCTACAAACTTACCAAATAAATCTAACCTAAATTAGGAAAAGAAACAATTCTGAAAATAAAAAATAAAGAAAAATAAATAAGAAAGGAAAAATCACAAATCAAGAAGTTTTCAAATTAATTTCCAATCAAATCTCCCATAAGACCTTGGATGGCCAACCAGTCTACACCAGGAAACACAACCTAGAGCTTCTCATGTTTCTACAATTATCTAAGTCCTATTAACATTAAAAACCAAACATAGAAAAAATTTAGGTTCGGTTGAGAAACTTATCAAGGTTTTTTTAGAGAAATGAGAGATACTACAATGGATTAGTAAAAAAATATTTTCAAAGAAATAATGAAGACTAAGAAAATTTCAAGGGATGATAGAGCAGTTTTAATGTTAATGTTTAAGAGCAAATGAGAAATTAAAGATAAAGAGTACAACGACAACAACAAAGCCTTAATCCCACTAC
>NW_018203530.1:0-573 GCF_001263595.1 Phalaenopsis equestris | reverse complement strand
TAAATTAACTACAAGATCTTCAGAATAGAGAACGATAGTTGGTTTACCTAGGGTGGATCAGTATAAAACACTAAACCTGAAATTGCTATATGAAGCATGGAGTAAGTCTTCGTGGGCAGCACGACCGGGATGTAGCAGACGGAGGATGACGATCTGCAACAGCAAAACAAGTCTACATTAACTAAATCTTTCTGTAGAATAGCATAACCCATAGGACTTCGAGATAGTTTTTTTATCGCAACATAAATCCTCATCTTGTCTTTTAGGTTTTTGCACAACCTTATTGTGCAATATAAGTCCTAACACTTTTAGAATTCTGAGGTTACTGACTTACTGTGCTATATGACGTAAATACTCCTATCTTTTTAGGTTATTTACACGATCGAGTATCATGCGAGTGTAAGTCCTAGATAATAAAATCGACATGATTAAATATTAAATAACTTCATTTCAAAGACATAAAACCAAACACTAAGATAGATGTGAAGTCACCGAGATTCTCCTCGTATCCGTGATATGCTCTACCTTTCACTCATTTGGCTTCATAAAAATAACTGTTCCTATTTTGAGTCA
>NW_018203529.1:0-573 GCF_001263595.1 Phalaenopsis equestris | reverse complement strand
TAGAGCAATTAATTTAGCTTCTACTTTTTAGCCGTTTATTTAATCATCGGTGAAGGGCCTTTATTTAATCATCCGGTTATAGGACCCTAGCAATCCAATTTTTTATTTTTCATTTAATTTTAGTGGTTAAATAATGAATTTGCTTACTATTTTTGCTGAATTCAAAGAAAAAACTAAAGAAAATAACACGAAAGAGAGAAAGGAAGCTAAGGGAACTAGATTTGACAAATAAATTAATTGAGATAGTTGTTTATCATTTAATAATCTCTTTCCTTCTAATCATCTCACCATAAATCCGATGAAGATATTAGATTTAATCTTATAGAACAATCCAAAAAATTTCTATATTCCCCTTGAAAAATCGTACTAATTTCACAACATTTCACATCATTCTTTTGTTTTTTTTAAACATAATATAATTATATTGTTGTGTCAAGTTCATTGTGAAATAGTTGTCCATTTTCATGATGGGATATTAATCCAATGCAGCCAATGCTAGTATCTTTTCTATTTCTATCATCTCTTATTCATGCATCCGAAGACTAGGTTTTGAGAGTGCTTTCCCACCTCTTA
>NW_018203528.1:0-573 GCF_001263595.1 Phalaenopsis equestris | reverse complement strand
TGTTAAAACTTGCATTATCTAAGTGGAACAAAGATTTATCTGACAGGAAGTTTGCAGATGCCTGTCTTCTGGCTATTGAACCCGTCCCAGCAATTTGTTATCTACAAAGTTGTGGGTTTTATATATATTTTGTTGAAGTTCATACGATCTACTACAGTTCAATATTCTGTTTACTTCTACTGTAACATTGACATAAATATTTCAGGTCTTTAATTTCATTAAAAAAGAGGGTTGGTACAAACCAGACTTATCTCTCTACAGTGATATGATTTTGATGATGGGAAAGAACAAGTTGATTGAAAATGCTGAAAATGTTTTCTTGGAAATCGAGAAAGAGGGTGTTCGGCCTGATACGAGAGCATTTAATGAAATCATTGGAGCCTTCCTGCAAGTTCACAATGTAGACAAGGCAATGCAAATGTACAACATGATGAAGAATTCTGGTTGTAATCCGGATAAGTTGACTTTTACCATATTAGTTAGGAACTTGGAGAAGGCAGGAGAAGAAGACCTTGCAATTTCTGTAAAGAGGGACTGCAAAGAATATATAGATTCACCTGAGAAGTTTCTGGA
>NW_018203527.1:0-573 GCF_001263595.1 Phalaenopsis equestris | reverse complement strand
TTTTTTTTTTTTTTTTTTTTTTTTTGCAATTTTTTGAAATCAATTAAAAATTAATAATGTGCAGATGAATGGTAAAAAATGTTGGTTTTTTGTAGTGAGGAACTGGTTTTGATATTGAATGTGTCTATTATAATTTATGATATATTTGTGGAATGGAAAATTAAGAATTATTTATGTATCTAATTTATATTAGTTTGCTGTCACCATCAATTATTTTTAAGAGAATCAATTTCTTAAAATAAAAGAATGAAATATTTCAAAGACACGAGAAGGTTATGAAAAAATAGTTATTTAAATATGAAGTTATTTAGGTAATATATATATAATATTTTCATGATTATACATATTATATTAGTACTACATTGTTTATGTTATATTTTAATAGTTTATTTATTTATTTTTATAATCCAGCTCAACTTTGATTCAATCTTTAAATTTTGAACCTTTATCTTTGTCAGCTTAATGCCTTATTCAATTTTTTGGACCTTGTGAGTTGCATTCTCATGGCATCTCATTTAGGGACTAGCACCGTCCTGATAATATCTACAAAAAAAAAAAAAAAAAAAAAAAAAA
>NW_018203526.1:0-573 GCF_001263595.1 Phalaenopsis equestris | reverse complement strand
TATATATATATATAATTGTAAGCATAGGAATGCATTAATTACATTCTAAACCTTAATTGTTTATAAAACTAACACTTTATCATATAACCAATTTTCAAATTATCATTCAAGTATCGATATTCATGATGTAACCACACATCTTTAATGGTTCAATAAAATAATTAGAATGGATGTTAGTTTTGCAAATAGATAGATTTTGGGTTGTATGTATGTAATTTTGTCATTGCTCTTAATGATCTAAGAATTTGAAGGCAAAATGTCGCATCTATATCTATAAAGATTTATACTTTAAACTTATAGTTGATTTTAAAGTTAAAGCATGAATAATTAAAGCAAGATCTACCTTAATAATCGAAAGATAAAACCCCTTTGCTTGTAATTAGTCCCAACTCAGCAAAAGGAGAAGTTAACTCCATTGCCAAGCATATGTATGCATAAAGTGGAGGCAACAAGTCAAAGATTAAAAAGAATTTTCAATAAACCAATGCTCCAAATTAATCATATCAAACATTAAACATTACATAATTACCCTTCTCGATATTTTCAAGGGGTTAAAAATAAAAAATAAAAAAA
>NW_018203525.1:0-573 GCF_001263595.1 Phalaenopsis equestris | reverse complement strand
TTTTTTTTTCGAGTCAATTTTAAACAATATATAAATTGGCTTGAATTTACTCTAGATCGACTCATACTATTTATTATTTTAAAAAATTATACCAAGTAAAATTGAATATATAAGATAATTTTGAGCCATTTTTGGGCTGGAACGGATCCAAAAAAGTTCAATTTGAGCTAATTAGTTTCAATTTTGAGCCGGATTGAGCCGATTCTGAGCTGAAACAGATACAAATAACTCAATTGGAGCTAGCTCGTTTCAATTTCGATTCGAATCAAGCATGACTCAATTTCAGCTCGGCTCGAAATCGTATATAATGAGCCACCAGTCGATTTCGACACGACAACCTGAATTTGATGTCTTCTCGTGCTTCAGTTAATGAGATTATTGTATTGGTCAAATCCGAGTGAGAGAAAATTTAGAGCCAGTAATAGATAGAAGCTTTAACAATCCAAATGTAATGCATTCATCATTTGAATTTTTATTTATACATTTAGATTGAAAGCTAATGCTATAATTTACAAACATTTCACACAATTCTTATATATTTTACATATCCAATACTCGAACTTTTAATATATA
>NW_018203524.1:0-573 GCF_001263595.1 Phalaenopsis equestris | reverse complement strand
TGATAGCTGATTTAGTTTTAATTGCAAAAACAAAGCTGACCAATAGCAAAATGATTTCAATGAAAAGAACCATGTACTGACATCTTTGCAATGACAATGATAGCAATGAAAACCATTCTACACCAAAGGGAAAAATTTTGGAGTGATCTTTAAGTAATAAAAAACCCAGCCAATAAGAAATTTTATTTCAACTGCCTCGAAGAGGTAAGACTACAGTTTGCAAAGGAAAACAGCAAACAAGTCATAATGTAATGTTATATTCAATTAGTAATTAAGGTTCAAAGACACCCTTAGCTCATGAAATAAGGAATAAAAAAATACAAACCCGCAAGAATAGGAAGGCAAGATGCAAACTCAAAACATCAAAATTACTAATTCGTAAGAGCAAATTCTAGCATAACAAATCTCTTATCCCAAATTAATTAAAAATAGCAGGCACGAAGAGTAAGGGGATAAATAAGTGCGAACCATATTTCACTTAAAATGATCAAAAGTAGGTGCAAGGCAAGGCATAAGCTGCTAACTGAAATCAACATCGACCAAAAAGTCCTGATGCCACCTTCAGAACTTCAA
>NW_018203523.1:0-573 GCF_001263595.1 Phalaenopsis equestris | reverse complement strand
AAAAAAAAAATGTTGGATGTATTTTTGGTGTGATTTAAAAACTTTAAGAAGTTATGTAAATAATATAAAGATTTAGACGTTAAAAATGTAAATATATAAGATTTTTATTGTGTCTTTGTAAATCTCACATAAGTTAATTAAAATAGAAAGATGATTACATAATAACAATAGCATAATTATTTTATGACATAAAATGATTTGTGTTATAATCGAGGCTTGTCAAGTCGAGTTTCTCTTGATTTGAATTTGACTTGTTTAAATTTTAAACTGTTCATGCTCAATTCAAGCTTTAGCCGAACTTTCAGATATATAAATATATATATATGATTTGCTTAATTTTTTTAATCTTCATTGTTAATTTGTACTTAATTTTGTTACATTAATGAAAATTTATATACATACCACACATTTCTTATGAATTTACACATGTGACACCTAAAATTTAATATTTACATTAATAACATATTAATTTTAAAAATCTATGCATTAAAAGCTGTATTACATTTTTAAAAGGTTAGTGATAATGATATTTTTGATGTGATATCAAATGTTTGAGTGTTATGTATGCAAAAA
>NW_018203522.1:0-573 GCF_001263595.1 Phalaenopsis equestris | reverse complement strand
TTGCCTTTATCGAGCTACACCTACAAATTCACCGAAAAACCTTCAAGGTTGTTTGCATGACAAGAGGAAGCAAACTCAAACTCATCACTGTCCATTTCTATTTATGAGCCGCCTGCCATATATGGTGATATATCATCAACGACAAATCTCAACAGGACTCTTACAATATAGCCTACAATTTATTATTATTTTTATTTTTTATATCTTTGGATGACAACAACATTGAGAGTTATATAAAGGAGGGGAAGGGGAAAAGAGTGGGGATCCATCGGAGGGTAACAAACATAACCTGAAATCCTCTACTCCTTTTCCCTTCCACTCATCTCATAAGGTGTTTACTGGATTATATGGGCATGAACTATTAGAGACTCTACATCCTAAAAGGATTCAATAACTATGTTATGTTAGATGGGATGAACATATATATGAATGATATGGGCTATATAATATGATTACTTCTGCATGTTTACTGAAGAAGTTTGTCATTTTATGATACTAGTTGAGATACTAAGGTACCCTTGCACGTAATTGAAAAATGTTATTGATATTAATGTACCTTAATTTGTACGAATT
>NW_018203521.1:0-573 GCF_001263595.1 Phalaenopsis equestris | reverse complement strand
TGTTCATAGAAGTGATGGTGATGGAACTGGCTCATTTACCTCTCAAGATACTCCCGAAAGTAGATAGGGGCCTGGTTTCACGATTCTGGAGGTGGCCTATCAATGTGTAAATTAAATATAATTTTACAAGGGCTTATGAAAGGGTGATGGCATTGAAAGAAGTGGCTGGAGGTTTGTGCGGCAAATGAGAGGTTGATGTGTTAGTACAGTAGGCATTGATTTTGGCATTGCTTAGGGCTCTTGACAGTTGGATTAATGTATAATTATCAATATTAAATTCATTAAAATTGTTTATCTTCTAATTAAATTTTATTTTATCAATCAGAAACTCAATTTTATTTAAATATGTTTTTTATTGCTCTAACTTCTCACTTATAAAGAGGACTTTCTATCAAAATTATTTCTAGGAAAAATATATAAAACCGTTTTGCATTTTAAATATATTTTGGAAACATATTCATATCCAACTTATTATATGGATTTATTGTTGATTTTGCTTTAACCCTTCTGTAATTTAAAAACATATTTGTAACTCTCTTGTTGCTGCCACTACTAGCTACTTCAAATACATAA
>NW_018203520.1:0-573 GCF_001263595.1 Phalaenopsis equestris | reverse complement strand
TGGGTTGGGATTTTACCATGAATTTTGATATTTGAATGAGATTATGAAAAATGAATGAAAAGAGTGATTGATTTGTAAATAACAAGTTCTGCGTAATCTCGGTATAATTACCACAACTTTAAAATAATATAAAATTAAAATGATAAATGCTTTCACGAGTTTTTTTAATCAAAACCTACTGACCTCTCATGATGATAATCTTTATAGTATAAAAATATATCATAAATAAAGAATACATGTTATGCAAATTTAGAAGAAATATAATTAAAAAAAATGTTAAATGTGAGATAATTGCTTTTGTTAAAGGTTTCAGATGGTTTGATGTTCTACTCTTACGATATGATTAGTCAATTTTTGAGTTCATTTTTCAGATGGGGGTTGCATTCTTATATGAGCTTGATGTATGCTTTGAATAATAACTCCTAAGAAGCCAAGTGTGAAAAAAGGGTAAATTTACATACATACCAGACAATTCATACATATTTACATATCAAACAGTTAAAGTTTCATATTTATATTTATAACACTTGCATGTGATAATCTAAGGCATGAAAAGATGAAATTATCATAGGG
>NW_018203519.1:0-573 GCF_001263595.1 Phalaenopsis equestris | reverse complement strand
TGCAGTCACTATCCTATTGAGCAAGACAAGCCATTGAGGCTTATGGGCAAACATTCATACATGCAAGAGCCCACATTATGATTATTTGACAAAAGAATAAAAAAAATCACAATGGGCACCCTGAAGGGCAAAACACAAATCAAACAAATGAATTCAAAAATTTTACATGAAACATGACATGCATAAACATAATTTACCAGAAAGAATAAGCTTTCTATGTGAGGAATTACTCCTGTCTAGGGACCGGAGGATCTGTGCGACAAGTAAACACCTTTTACAAATGAGCTTGCATTGAGTAGAAGGATACTTATAAAAGGGATTGACTTCCTACTTGAGAGGCACTCACTGAGCACAGATTCAAACATACAAGATACGTAACAATTATATGCAGAAAGGTTGAGTGTGTCACGAAGGCAGTGGTTAAAAAAGGTTAGTGTGCTATGGAGGAAGGGGTCCGATGAATCACTATGCCTGGAGGAAGTGGTCCAAAAGGATGGGTGTGTCATGGAGGAAGTGGTCTGAAAGAATGAGTTTTTTGTTGAGGTAGTTGACCAAAAGAAAATATGTTGAGAT
>NW_018203518.1:0-573 GCF_001263595.1 Phalaenopsis equestris | reverse complement strand
CTTCACTTCACAAAAGAAGAAGACGGGAGTGGTTATTTGCGAAGAGGTGTGACTCTCTAAAACAAAGTAACCATCCAAGCATAGTGGATCAGGCTCCACCGTTTCTAACATTTTGGGCATCTTTAAGCTAGATTTAACTTTAATCTCACTAAATAGAATTTTGGTTACTAGAAGTCCCACTATTTGATAAAATTCAATTAAATTTAGTTATTAGTTAAGTTCATATTTTATTAATTTCCATAGTTCATGGGGTTTAATAGATTTGAGTTGTCCTACAAATATTAAATATTAAAATAAATAACCAAATAATTGATTATAATTACGAAGGTTTAGAAAATATCATGCCAAAATAGTTTTGAATTTTTAACCTTCTCAAGCTTCACTATATTCTGCTTAAGTTAAATTCTACTTGTAGTCAAACACTCTTGAGTCATATTCTTTTGATAGATCTTATTTCAACCTTATTTTGCTTAAATATAGGATTTGTTAAATCTCACGAATCACATGATTTAATGAATTTAATAAGAGTTTCTCTCTTTTGCCGATATTTAATTTTGTGAAAGAATAGTCAAA
>NW_018203517.1:0-573 GCF_001263595.1 Phalaenopsis equestris | reverse complement strand
AAAAATAGAATCAAGTGTTCACAACTGAAAAGCAAAGCCTCTACTTGGGTACAAAAGCTAAGAAACAAAATTAAAATGAAGTTCAGAAACACAGAGATACGATACATACTTCTTTAGTAAACCATCTAGAAAGGGGAATAGCTGCTGCAACTGGTCCAAATGGGTTAGACCTTGCACAAAAGTGACTGGAATAAGAAACAGAAGCATAAAAACAATGCTGGCAACAAGTATTGCTATCTTGCGGAACCAGAGCTGTCTGTATGGAATCCAAAGATTGGACCAATAAACATCATGCGGTTCAGGGGCAAGATCAGTAACCCAATGCATGGGATTGGATGACTGAAGAACCTCTGACGTAACAACAGCTGCATACCGTGTTCTAAAAAATACAAAAGCAGCACCACATTCCTGTGCAAAAACGGAAAAACAGCCTTAAACTTAATGATCAATCAGTTGAAACAAGAAATAATAATATTGAATATATAATTTAACCATACAGCCAACTTGTAAAATCACGCATCAAGTTTACCCAACAAAAGAAAGTACTACAGCAACAGACATGAGATAATGTTG
>NW_018203516.1:0-573 GCF_001263595.1 Phalaenopsis equestris | reverse complement strand
GTTAATATAGAATATTATTCAGTTTGGCATCTTGTGATTGAAATTGCCCATGAATATTTAGATGTCTATTATATGATAGAAGGTTCTTTTTAAGTACTGAATAAAATATTAGTGCCCGACGATTAATTTGTAACTCTTGTCGCCAATACAGTTTACCGAATATGGAATGCATTTATATGGTTGCCACATAAGTGAATGGTAGTATTACATTGGAAGAAAAATCAGAATCTTCGTCAGATTTCTATAATAATTACAGCTGCTTTTGGAAAATGCGTGGAACTTAACTATATCAATTTGAAGTTTTTGTCAAACACAAAGCACAATTCAAAGTAGTTCTTTCCATTTTAAGCACATGTTTGGCAACTAGCAGACACCATGACACTGATCCAGATTTTCTAGATCATGTATTAGGATCAAAGTGTAGGCAGGGATAATAGTGCGATAGGAATAAATGGGGGAAAACCTAAAGCGATTTTGTTTGGAGGGTGTAGAGTGGGGAAAACAGCTGCTGTTGGGGGAAATCAGCAGATATGAATAAGGGTGTAAACGAACCAAACACGAATGAACAGAGCT
>NW_018203515.1:0-573 GCF_001263595.1 Phalaenopsis equestris | reverse complement strand
AGCTAGATCCTAGGCTCCTAAGGAGAAGAAGAAAATACCTCGCAAAAATGAGGTCAACACATCTCCACCAACTTCTTCTCCCTCTGCTGTTTTTCGTCGCGTCTCGAGGGTAGAACTCACTCATTCGATCGTAGTCATATCTCCTCTCAGCTTATATATTTTCTTCTTGGCGCTCTCCTTACCCCTTGCATAATTTCTTATCTATGTTTTGGCCCAATCGCTTCCATCAAAAGTCACCAATCCATCCCAATCAAAGCCCTGGGAGGAGGTTCGTGATGGTGGATGTTTTCTTTCTTATTTTCTTCGCGGTCTTGGATTACATCTCAATTTCTCTTTTTATCATTTCTTGAATTTCCCCCAAGCTCTTAAATCATACCTCCATTTGGCTCTCCATAGAAGAAAACACAACCTCTATGGTGGCGAATATTTCTTCCACCCCGATCTGATTTGGCTGATTTCTTCCTTTAATTTCTTCTTCAAATCATCTACTTTCTTGGCTACCATCTCTTTCAAACAAATTTTCAATATCAAAGGCAAAATTTTTATATCCTGAAATTCCATCATCTCTTCTCA
>NW_018203514.1:0-573 GCF_001263595.1 Phalaenopsis equestris | reverse complement strand
CTCTCTCTCTCTCTCTCTCTAATTAATTGATACCTGCTAAATTCTCCTCTGAATCAAAACGAAACCTAAACACAAACCCCAAATCAGTGTGCAGGAAGTGGAAGAAAGCAGCTTCTGATGATGCCCTATGGCTTCAGCTCTTCTTACTCAGATGGGGAGCAGATCTGGCAAACTTTTTCTCTCCTCACCATTCCAAATCATGGCAGCAAGTTTATGCGATCCAACACCGATGCGATCGATACGGCCTGTAAATGCCCCTATTCTAAAACATATTTAAACCAATCTTAGTATTTGCAAATTTATCCTTTTCGGTTCATTACTTGATTTTGAACTTCAAATCTCAGGGGATTGAAGATAATAAAGGAAGGGGATGACTGCTATTTGATTCATCAGGGCGAGATTCAGCGGCATTTAGGGCAATGGAATGGAAAAAAGTCAATCGAAGATGAAGAAGCGTGCGGCTCTCATATATCTGATCGGATACTTTTCTTCATTGGTGATTTAGAAGTTGCTTGCGCCGAGGCCAATAAAGCTCGGGTGTGAGTTATACAAAAATTATTCCTGACGGTCCGA
>NW_018203513.1:0-573 GCF_001263595.1 Phalaenopsis equestris | reverse complement strand
TATATAAACAAGTGGTCTTATCACTCTTAAAATTATAAATAGACATGTATCACTCAAATGTCTTTATTTATGGTTTTCCTATTACATCAATTATAAATTTGTGTTATTGTTATCATCAGCTAATTCTTCACCTTTATGTGACAATATATGTTATAAAATGACTATTTTTAACTTTTGACAAACCTTTGTGGTGGATTTCCTTTCAGTGTTGAAATTTTTTGCTTAGGTTTTATTTGATTTTTTTAGCTGATGGTTGCTAGTGCTAACTGAATTTGAAGAGTGAAGTTATCTGGCATATGGTGCAATTTGGATAGTTGAGATTGCAATGGAATATGGATCCTAAGACGGGAGGTGTCAAGAGGTTGATGATATAGAGGTTGTTTTAAAGATACGAATTTATAAAACAAAATTAGAATTCAATGTAGAGTTAGTTTAAAGATTCTATTTGTTGAAATCCAATAATTTGTTTTATTTTTGGTATCTATCAGAGCCTACTCCAGTCCCAGATGAGTTATCCAAGGAGATAATGTTTTACATATTACTGGCCATAGGACCATGATGAGTAGATATTTT
>NW_018203512.1:0-573 GCF_001263595.1 Phalaenopsis equestris | reverse complement strand
TTTTTTTTTGTTTTTAAACTTATGCCTTGATCCGTCTCGAGCCCTAACTCTACCATCGCAAAAGAAAAATACGTCAATTTCCCAATTTCTCCATTTAAAACATTGGCAATAACTTTATTTATGTCAAATATAACATGACACCATACAAAATAAAATATTGAGCCAATATTGGCCAATTCTTGAAAATTAAAGAAAATAAATAAATAGAAAATTATGTATAAACTTTAAAATAACCTATCAAATATTTTGCTATAAAAGTTTTGTTGCAAACAACATTGCTGCATAGGGATATAATGGTTATTTTTTCAGAAACAGTTGTAAAACAGTTGTTTTCCAACAACACAAACCAAACAGCGACTCAACTTATCCGGACAAGCTACTGCTCAGCAACTTATTTGGATCAGTTGTTTATCAGCAGTTTATTAATAAGTTGCAGCTGCCCAAAACAGACACTTAAGGATCATTGAAGTTTCATATCATAGTTTGGTTTGCTTAAACCCTGCAAAAACTCCAAGGATTTTATTTTTTTCTCGAATGATTACAATTCTTTAATAGCAATATGCATACTCTACC
>NW_018203511.1:0-573 GCF_001263595.1 Phalaenopsis equestris | reverse complement strand
TTTGATTATTTGTAGATGCCACAAAGATTTTGATTTATGAGTTTCAAAACACTCAGTTTCTTTGCTTCTATGGATATGTTGTGGATCCAAGATATTAGAAACATTACATTTTTTCATACTTAGCCCTCACTTGAGTATTCAAGTGTCCTCCCTCACCTGAAGTGGAGATTCTCACTTTGTCATATTTATACTTTTTAGAGAGGCAGCCTTTTAGTCTTGTTGTTCTCATCTTTGTTCACAATTCTCATTCACAATTTTTCACGTAATATTTTAAGTTTTCAATTTTTATATGATTTTTTCATTTATTTCTTTTATTTCAGTCATTTATATGCTCTGCAAATTCTCTTAAGTTTTATATTTTGTGGGTTAGTTCAGTTTAAATCTTGGCAGTCTCCTAATACTGTCCCGACTTAGGGGGTTGCTTCCAGAGCTCAAGGCCTTACCACCACACTTAACCAAATATGCGTGGTTTGGTGTCGTGCGGCAAACCAGCTTGGATTGTTGCTGCCACCATTGGTATAGCTGTTGATTTTGGTGGTAGTTAGAAATATTGGAAATTGTGATATGTATGAT
>NW_018203510.1:0-573 GCF_001263595.1 Phalaenopsis equestris | reverse complement strand
ATTCATATGTAATTACATATCTAACACCTAAACTTCAACTATTACATACAAGCCACTTACCTAAGCATAAAATAAAAAAAAATTAAGGGATAAGATTGCAGTACTGGCAAGGGACTAGAACGTAAGATTGGGCTAACGACAAATAGCAATTAAATATTAATGGGCCCAAGGCCCACACTATTTTCTACACATCAGCAGACTGTAACGAAAGCTCAACGGGCTTTTACGGATCCAGTTTCAATTTACAAGGGCCATCGCCTTCTGGATGTGAAAACTCACCCTCCCCAAAAAAGGAAAAAAAAAAAGCGAAAATTAGAATGCCTTGTTTAGTTCGAAGAGTCTATTAATAATGGTCATAATTATAATAGTTTGCTTCTCCTGTGATTGGAAAAGACATAAATATGATATAGTAATGTAGCCCATGATATAAATCTCATGTTATAGCAAAGGAAGGGATAAAGAGATTGATTTTGAGATGACAAAAAGTTGAAAGCTACATTCTTTCATGAAAGGAGGCATTGGTTGGCCAAAAAATGTCCACCAATGAAAAGTTTGTTGTCGTGGGAATTTTTT
>NW_018203509.1:0-573 GCF_001263595.1 Phalaenopsis equestris | reverse complement strand
AAAGCAACCTCTCTTTACAAAAGTAATATCATATAATAGCAAGAAGGAAGGCGAAGAAAAACGAAAAACCTCTGTTCCTGTACTTGTTGTAGAGATCGGTCAGCTGGGTATAATTGCTATCCGTTAAGCCACTGTTCCATAGCACAAAAGGGAAATAAATGAAACCATCTAAAATAAAAGGAAGACCGAAAGGCGGAGAAGAAGAAAGAAAGCAAGAACCATTTAGAGGCGACATTGACGACAAGCAAGACCTTGCCCTTGTAGATCCCTAGATCCACGGCCTTCCCAGAGCTATCCTAAAACCCATAAAAAGAAGGAGAAATTTAACAGGTGATCTGGAATTCTGAATCAAAATTATCGAATAAAACAGAAAAGAGAAAGGGATCGCTCACCTTGACAGTGAATTCATGGATCGAGTTGGCGTTCGGGGACGAATGAGAAGCCCCCATCTCTTCCCTGGCTATGTCTTCCTTTCCACACTGAGATTTTTATTCGCGTCGCATAGACAATTTCAAACCTGTCAGCTATCTTCCTGCTTTTTTAAATAATAGGAGCGAATTTCTTTTTTTTTTT
>NW_018203508.1:0-573 GCF_001263595.1 Phalaenopsis equestris | reverse complement strand
TACAGAAGACTTAGGCCACGCCCTTACTAGTACAATTATTTTGAGTTTGAATTTAATAATATAATTGATATGACATTTGACTCTATGCAAACTTGAGTAAATATTAGATATTATCCATCTTGATAAATAGTTGCAGAGGGCAGATGTAAATATCCTTCTTTAGCTTTTTAATGATAAATTTTATTTAAATTTTTATGAATCATTATAAATTTAATATTTAAGATTTAAGAATTTGAAACTAGATCCCATCCAGTTGAGATTTGCATTTAACAAGGTCATCTTTGGGGGAATGGTTGAAATGTTTATTTTTGGCTTTTAATTGAATTTATTCATTTAAACATCTAAAAATGCTTGGTTTTGTCAACTACAATCCTTATCAGGAGGGGATTGGATTGGCCTAGTGGGAGCATAGTCTTGTCCACTGCTGTCCATTTAGGGAAAGTGATCAGACTAAGGTGTGGGACTTATGGTCTTGCCTAGTAGGAAAGGTGGCCCATTTGATGATGTGCATGATTTAATAGTTCTTTATTTGATTTTTTAGAATGAAAATTTTGAAGAGTTATAAAACACACA
>NW_018203507.1:0-573 GCF_001263595.1 Phalaenopsis equestris | reverse complement strand
AAAAAAAATCATATAAAATCTTCTTAAAAATATGAAACTTATGCGAGTTATTCATGACAATTTTGATTAATTTAATACGTAAAAGTAAACCTTGTATCTCAATGTTTACATATCATCTCATTATTTTCCTTTTCAAAAAATTGTTGATGACAAATGATTATAAAATCTGTTAAAATTATATTCATAAATAATTTTCCTCATGGATGAAAAAAACACTAAACTTGTTGATGCCAGGATAAATGCATAAAGACACAAATGTCAGACCAAAAAACTTCTTCAACTTCCATCAACACATATATGTGTGTATCACATGTGATGGTGTTGCAAGCACAAGTCTGCGCATGTGAGCTTTCGAACGCATCTTACAAGCAACTTTAAAGCATTACATCATCCAAAGTATAAATCAATGTAAAATTCCCTTAAACATCATCCTAAAGTCCTAAAGCACGCATCACCGTAAACTCGCCTATATGAACCAAACAAGTGAAATGATCTCAAGTTCTTTAACTTCCGCTTTTCCTTTTCCTCATTTGCAAACAAGCAGGCCCAAGCATTAGTAAGTATAAGAATATA
>NW_018203506.1:0-573 GCF_001263595.1 Phalaenopsis equestris | reverse complement strand
GAACATAAGCCGATTTCGAACGAACAATTTTGAACGAGAGCTCGGCTCGTTTACAGCCCTACAATCGGAGTACGTGCAGACAATAGTATTGAGGTGATGTTACACATTAATATCACTCTAATACCTCAAATATCACGTCAAGACTAACGGTCTACAATGTATTTGCACCTATCTTATTGACATGCAATATTTTTCCAAATAATATGTGATTAAGAATTTCAATGCCAGAGTCAATTGGTGCATGCTCCTAATAGTATTGATTGTTGAAAAGGTCATCTGCTGTCCTTTTAAGTGATGTACTATACTTTTGTCCCAGCGTGACACATTTATGGCTGTTGAGAAACAAGGTCTTTTTATTAAATTTTTAAAATGGACTTTAGATTATAATTGGTTGAATTGGTAAAACAAGGGAATTCACGTGGCCATTTGTTGGCTACATTGATATTTATGTACTGATTATTTTTATTTTTTTATTTAATAATTAATATTATTATTCATTTAAAATTATTGGAATTATTTAAAAGTTTTTTATTATCTTTTTTTTATTTAATTATTATTATTATTTTAAGTTAA
>NW_018203505.1:0-573 GCF_001263595.1 Phalaenopsis equestris | reverse complement strand
GATTCTTAATTAGAAAGCTAATTAAATTTCGATGGGTCGGATCTCCACATTACCCAATAAACTAGACTCATGTTTGGTCTGAATAACTGTTATATATTATATTAAACAATTAACCCAACTTGGATTTGAATCAATTGGGTTAAAAGCGAGACAAATCACATCAAAATTTTGGACATATTACATAAATAATCAAAGTTTCGGTCATATTAAATTTGGGTCAAGCTTGAGCTTGACCCATATGCCATAAGAAGAGAAAAGTAGCAATGAACGAGATGATTAAAAAAATATATACCACAAAAGACAAAGGAGAGGTCGGCATCGAAGACACATTACCTAGGAGGCTAGGCTAACCCAACCTACCCAAAGGCACAAGAACTTTTTATTAAAATCAGATCCAACTTACCATACTTGTTGAAAGTCGAGCTTTCTATTGGTTTTATGTCACATTTATGACTGTTTGAAGTCATGTTTGCCAGAATTTCTTATGAATTTAGTGATCCTTCATTTAACAGTACCTTGTCAAATCCATCTATTTTGCCTACCTTTTCCCCTCATCCATCATTTGCTCATACC
>NW_018203504.1:0-573 GCF_001263595.1 Phalaenopsis equestris | reverse complement strand
CAGTTTTCTTTGTCTTTTTATTCCTAGTGACATCTAGGGTTTATGGAGAGCCGATCTACCACTCAAATTGTAGATCACCCATTGCATTATGTTTGTTTGCTTGGAGATTAAACAAATAGTCCTAATTTCGGTTTTCCCATATATTTCTTGCAATTTGTTGCTGATTTTGGTTCTGATTCGTATTAAAGTATTAGAGCAAGATCTTGGAGAGAGGGCAACAATAAAAGTGGATGCTTTGGAAGAGTGATTGGAAGGAGTGGAGAAAATTAAATCCAGGATTGAGGAAAGATTTTCAACCATAGAAGGATGGTTTTCCTCCATGAAAAATAGATCTAAGGGTTTGAAGGAGAAGATGAGGAGGTTTATGGAGATGTGATCCAAAAATCGGCCAAACCCTAACCAAGGTTTGACTGAAGAATCCTTAGCCAAATCTAAAGGGAAATAGATCGGATGAGAGAAATATGAGAAGAAAAGCATCCGCCATAAAGAACCTCCCCCTAGGGTTCCAATGGAAGTGGATTAGGGATTTCCAATGGAAGGGGTTGGTCAAACAAGGGGAATGGGTTATGCAAT
>NW_018203503.1:0-573 GCF_001263595.1 Phalaenopsis equestris | reverse complement strand
CCCCCCCATACCTGTTATTGTCACATTAAGTTGAAATACAATTCATCAGATGAACAACTCAATGCCCCCCATTGTCTTCCTCTTAGGGCTCATGTGTTGACATACCTGCAATTCGTTCTTACTTCTCCTCCTTCCGGATTGGTAATGTTTCCCATCTTTACCATAGCATCAGAGAAGTGTTTGAAGAAGATCAGAGGATCCATAGAGTAAGTCTTTACGAGGTCGGCGGTCTCGAATCCGACGAGGCTCGAGTACATCTCCTGGTCTGAATTCAGCAGCCCCTCGCCTTTTAGCAAAGATTCGAAGAACACATTGTCGAACACGTTTGGACTTACATAGTCCATTGGGGAGATCTTGCTGTCATGTCCACTCTCAGGGCAGATTGATTGCAGCTTATTGAGGTAGGCAAGGGAGCCCAGGTTTGGTTGTGATGTGGCTGCAAAGTCTCCATAGATCCTATCTCTAAAATTCAAACACCTTGCCATGCCTATTGTGTGCGAACCTGCAAGATTTCATCCATCTTTAGTAAGTTGTAGTTCTGATCAAAGTTTAAATAGATGAAATTGGGGACAT
>NW_018203502.1:0-573 GCF_001263595.1 Phalaenopsis equestris | reverse complement strand
TGAGATGTTTGCTAATGGCCTAATTAAGCTGATGGAAAATAACAATAATTTTTATTAGTTTGGGGAGGGGTAGATAAATTCAAATTCTGCATAGTTCATGAGGGCTTTTGCTCCTATTTATGCTCCTTTTATATACAAATAATAGTGTTTTTTGTTTTTTTAGCAATATTGATACCCACTGTTAAGTGAGGTGTATATCTAAATTTTTGTAATGATATGTAGTGGACTTTGCTTTTGAATTATTAAATATATAGCTATAACATTTCTATTACAAACAATATTACTACATAGGGTCAGGATGATCGTTTTTCCAAAAACAGCTGACACACAATTGCAACAAACAACTAACTAGCTTTCCCACAGCAGCTTCTTGTGACAGCTAAACTGCAGCTGAAATGCTGACAAGATGCATCTGCCTCAAACAGATCCTGAATTAGCAAGAGGAGTGACAACTCAATTTGGAACAAGCAAAATTAGAATTTATGTGAGACAACTCAAGGGGTTTCACTAGGTAGTTTTGTAACTTAATGGAAAGATGGCTAAACATTAATGATTATACCATTATGATTAATG
>NW_018203501.1:0-573 GCF_001263595.1 Phalaenopsis equestris | reverse complement strand
CTTCTAACATTTTCCTTTTTGCATACCTAACATAAAAGCAATTTAATTATAAATAATTTTAATTTTAATATTCTTAATCTTACTCATGATTTAATAAGAAATTAATAATTCATTATTGAAATTGAGTTTTATACCTGAAGTTGTCTTCCCCCTTTTCTATCTCAGCTTCGCCGAAACCCTAAAATTGTAACAGTCAACATTATGATGTTCTGAAAATTAATTGAATTTATTATGAATTACATTTCATAACCAAATTTAAATCCATTAACAATAATAACTTAAATAAATCAATATTTTACCTTTTAAACACCCCTATGCCTGCCCTAGGTCATGTGAATCGAACCAAATGGGCTTAGGTCCAGCACTTCACACATGCGAGAAGAATCCCACGAACCTTCATTCCTCTTCAAGCTCTCGATCGAGCTTCTATAGGCTGCTCGAGCCCACTTCCTCCTTCTCCTTCCTCCGTGAGATGCATGTCACGATAATCTCCAATTAAATTGGTCTCCATTTTCAAAACTAAAATTGATACTAAATGCCAACATTATCATGGATGACTCCCATTGATATCAA
>NW_018203500.1:0-573 GCF_001263595.1 Phalaenopsis equestris | reverse complement strand
ATGCCAATTGCCTTGATTGGCCTTGGTCCTAATATCTAACATTCGGGCATCCGAGTCACTTGTTAGTGGACCCTCCTTTTATATCTCTTTTCCTATATGTACCATCAGATTTTATCAAGATTCATGCGGGCACTTTTTTCCCTTATACAATATATGATTCGCCTTTAGAGAAAGCTTAAGAAAACATGAAAAAAAAAGGCTAGCACAGTCACTTAAGCTATAAACAACTATTAAAAAATAAATAATTTTTTGGCCAAAGTATCTTAGTTATTTCATATTATTTTTTTTTATTTTTAAAGAAATATAGTGGTAAAATTTACAAATTAATATTTCATCCACGTTTTTTTTTTTTTGAAAAACTAGAGATTTGAATTTTTTTTAAAATAATAATTTCTTAATTTGACTCTGCGCACGATTTAATTGTATTTTAAAATCTCCTGCCGTCTGACCCCTTATTTGTTCTTTTTAGAAGAACTGAAGTCCACAGAAAGCTGTAATACTTGTACTAAGATCTCTTAGAGCTTGTATTGGTTGGCTTTACCCAAGTATAAGTTGTCTTGCTTATAATACACG
>NW_018203499.1:0-573 GCF_001263595.1 Phalaenopsis equestris | reverse complement strand
TACAATGGGCCTATATATAGGCCCACTAAACCTTATCTGCTTCTTCTTCTCACACACACACTCTCTCTCTCTCTGAAGCCTCAACCAAAGCTTAACCGGCATGCCGGCTTCCTCCGCCGAGGCCCTTCTCACTCTCCGTCCACTACCGTCCATCCGCCGGAGCCCTAATCGTCACCGGAATTCCCCCTCCCTTTTTAAGCTTAAACAGTCTCCTATGGTCATTGTCTCCTCAGTTGATAGAAGCGGCGGCTCGTGGCTCAGCCCTAACTGGCTGACCTCCCTCGCACGCTCCATAACCGTGAAAGAGGATGATTCCGGCATTCCGGTGGCGAACGCTCGCCTTGAGGACGTTTCCGATCTCCTCGGCGGGGCGCTCTTCCTCCCGCTCTACAAGTGGATGCTTGAGTACGGTCCTGTATACCGCCTGGCTGCAGGTCCTCGCAACTTTGTCGTCGTCAGTGATCCTGCTGCCGCGAAGCACGTGCTGCGGAGCTATGGAAGCAAGTATGCCAAGGGTCTCGTCTCCGAGGTCTCGCAGTTCCTCTTCGGTTCTGGTTTTGCTATCACCGAAGG
>NW_018203498.1:0-572 GCF_001263595.1 Phalaenopsis equestris | reverse complement strand
TTACCATGAATTTTTATATTTGAGTGAGAATTTGACAAAATGGATGAAAGGTGGTTGATTTTTAAATAACAAGTTTCGGGTGGTCTGTACTCAGTTTTATCGGAGTTTTTAAAGTTCACAAAAATCTTATCTTCATTTTAAACATCATATTTCTCTCTTTCAGATTAAATTTTTATTTGAGTAAATCATATGGGAAGTAGTATTCAAAAGATATACATAATTTCTTTTCATAGTTTTACTTCTCTTCCTGCATTGAACTTAATCATATATTTAATTTCTTCGTAACTTAATTTTGTATTTAGTTTATGTGCTAAATCCTACCTCAATTAAATTCTATTTGCATCCAAACAGACTCTTTTCAAGTTCCTCAAAAAACTCCATGGCATTAAGATTTCCTCGATCTAGCATAATTACTAATCTACAAATCTATCAATCCAGATCCAGAAGCATGCACCAGACCTTTCAAGATCCATTGCCAGTCTCATAGCCTCATCCAACGATCAGGAATTCCAAGCTGAATGTGCATCTCTTCTGGGCCTAAACTCAAAGGATTCTGACACAAAGATGTTACA
>NW_018203497.1:0-572 GCF_001263595.1 Phalaenopsis equestris | reverse complement strand
AAAAAAAAAACTCACAATGATTTAATGGGTCGAAAAATTAAATGAAAATCAATTATAGAATTTTCATGATAACTTCTATTATTTGTAAATCAGATTAAGCAAATATTTTCATGCTCTCATATTTTTTCTTGCACTTGTTCTACATCAATTAATGTATTAGTATTCGTTAACACATTTTCACTATAATATTATAAATACCTTTTTTTGTCATAATTTGTATAATTATCGAATTTGTTTGAAGAGATTTGTAGAAAACTAATTGCTAAAGATGATAATTACAAGTCTATTGCCATTTGAAGAAGCAGCACAAGTTGGTCTTTTTTATTTTTTCATTTAGTTTCAAAAATGTTACTTGTATGTTGGGCCTGTTCAAATGGTGGATATTATACGTTCATTATTCTTAAAATGGCTAGTTTTTTTTGCAATGATTCATGAGTTGTATTTGGAGTAAACATGCTTGGATATAATTGATGACTATTAAGTATAAAGTTTATAAGAACAAAAATTTTTCAAGCTAGGTAGATTGATTTGGAAATCCTCCATTGTTACTTTTTGCTTGCCCTCCAATTCTC
>NW_018203496.1:0-572 GCF_001263595.1 Phalaenopsis equestris | reverse complement strand
TTTTTTTTTTTTTTTTATCGCAATTTTGCTGCATTGAAGTTATTTTGCGGGGAGTGATTATGTTCTTTCTGTTCATTTTGTTGCATCTCTGCAGAAATACCCAGCCTAGGTTTCAGTTCATTGTGATGAACCGACGCAACACAGGTACGGCGTTTGAACGGTAACATTGCTTTAGTTTGAAGTGGTTTTGAATGTCAGCACATGTTAATTTTTTGGACATAATTTTTTCTAAGTTAGTAATTTGTAGAAGAGATGCTTACTTTATCCTGACATGTGTTATTGATTTGTTGTGGCATTGAGACTCTTGAATATGATGATAATTATCTTTAGTCTGTATGTTGAGTGCCTTATTATTATTATTTTAATAATCTCAATATAAATGGTTGTTAGCGTGCATGTCTACTGGGCTATTTGTTCAGAGGTTATTGTAGCTAGTATTAATGTTATTTCAGTAATTCATAACCTTATTTTTGACAACTCATGACAAAAAGATTATGGAACCTTTCAGTGCATTTATTTTCGCGTAGAATATTTGATTTTCAATTATGAGATCTTGAATAATAAAAAAAAAA
>NW_018203495.1:0-572 GCF_001263595.1 Phalaenopsis equestris | reverse complement strand
TTAACAACCTTGGCCACTTGACGACCTCTTCACCCTTGATGGCCATTAGGATGATGACATGCAATGTGTTAAGTGACGTATATTCTTTTTTGATCGAGACTCACATTGATGGTTTCCGTGTCAAGGAAAATCACAATTTCTTTGCAGCTCGAAGTTTTTTTGCTATGGGATTTGAACAACGTTCCCAACTTTATTTTTGTGCTTGCACCCCAATTGTTCGAATTGTTCCTTGTGTGTAGTAATAGCCTCATCTTTAGAGATTTGAGCTTCAATATGATAGACAAGATTAATGTAAGAGTGAACTATTTCTCGCATTAGCAATAAGTAGAAAGGTCCTGGGCAAAACCCTCAATGAAAGATTCTCCTTATTAGTTTAGGATCCACCTCTCAGATCTGACGAGATTCAATGAAGAATTAGTGGAAGTAGTCCTTAATTTACTCTCCTTTATTTTGGTAAATTCCTCAAAAAATGGGATGAATCCTTGATGATCCATCGGTTAACCATGAACTGTTCCACGATTTGTCTGACAAGCTCGTTAAAAGTGTTGATTGTGCTTCCCCCCCCCCCCCCC
>NW_018203494.1:0-572 GCF_001263595.1 Phalaenopsis equestris | reverse complement strand
TTACTCCAAATTGCACCATTTTTGCTTCATTTTCCTCAAAATTCGATTTCTTGTACCTGAAAATAAAAATATGTAAAACATCTTCCTTTAAAATGTAATATCATTATCATTAAAATTGTGCATAAAGTATATCTGAAAAAGTAGGTAATTTTAAGGTGTGTCAATGTCCAACTACAAAGCTGAAAACACTCCTAAAATGAGACTTACTCCTCATCTGGATCAAGGAAGCCTCTAACACCCTAAACGTGATAGAAAATCACCTAAATAGAAATTTATTTTAGGTCAGTCTGATTGAAGAAGCGCGGGGGCTTCTCCTTGGGAAATGTAATATGATGCAATTGTCTAGTCATAAGAGTGGAGACCTTATGAATACTAAAATGACCATGTAGACTTATTAAATAGTTTTTCATGCCATGCAAACCATTTTAAAACCAGGTTGAAGTTCATGCTGAAAAGTAAAGTGCATATTTTAACAAGTTGAATATTGTAAGCCTAAATTTTGATTTATCTTGATATTTTAGCATTAGAATTTTGTAGAAAAATTATAATTTTAGGGTCCTTAAAGAGCCTAA
>NW_018203493.1:0-572 GCF_001263595.1 Phalaenopsis equestris | reverse complement strand
TTCTAAGAGTGGTTTAATAACTTAATTTGAGCTTGATTGGACTCATATTTGACCAATTTTGATATCATTGGGTCAATTTTTACATGCATACCACGATACCTATGGATGAAAAGCTATATATCACCTTTTAAAAGTATGACGGTGATATTTTTGTAGTGACATCAAATATCTGCGTGATAAAAATGTTAAGAAAACCAGTATAGTTGCAAGATGTGCAAAAACATAGGAATTGGATGGTATATTTGTAAATTCCCCTAAAAAATACAGGAATTCAACTTCAAAAGATTTGCCCTGACTCAGCTTGTCAGGCCACCATGAGAAAGCATCCTCCTTTAACTGCCATTCCAACTTCTGCAACTGTTCTTTCAGAAAAAAATTATCAAAATTTGATTGAACCTTTTCTCTTTTATATCTCTCTCCTGCAACAGTCAGTATTATCTCCTTTAAATTTCACATGCATGCATTAATTCATGCTGGCTCCAGCTCGTGTATGTTTCACTTTATTGTAAAAGGAGCTTTTCTGTTCATCAATGATTCTTCTCTATTTATATCCCAGCATTTCTACGGCCATC
>NW_018203492.1:0-572 GCF_001263595.1 Phalaenopsis equestris | reverse complement strand
TATATATATATATATATAAATGTATAAATGTTTGCGTGTTAAATATGCACGTTGATAAAAAGTTCACTGATATTATAACATGTATATAAATCCTCTTGATTATTTTTAGGAAATTTTATAGAGATCACCTAATTATAATGTATGTTTATATCGAACATCTAAAGTTTGATATTTATAATTATAATATGTTAGTGCATAATCATAGTAAAATTTAAGTATAAAAGGTATATTTTGTTTTAATAGAATTAGTAACTGTAACATTTGTAATGTAATATTAAAATCAATAATGTTTTAACCAATATGAAAAGTAAAGGGTTGTGTTAGGTAGTTGATAACCAAGGTAAAGTTGGTTGAATTTTTATGACATGAATCTTTTTTATTATTATGTAAATGTTAGGGCATCTCCTGGAAACAATGCGTTGTATGACTTGAATACGGTGAAAAGTGTGCAAGGGCCGCTATACTGGCGTTTGTGTGTAGTGTCAAATAAGTAAAGGTTTTTACATTACGGATAAATGCGGGTAAAGAAATTAGTTCATAAAATTAATATTAGGATAGGCTTTGAGAAAATA
>NW_018203491.1:0-572 GCF_001263595.1 Phalaenopsis equestris | reverse complement strand
TATATATAATCCTGCGCGTGCAACATGCTGTGAATATTTATATGCAACCATGTGAGGAGACATGATTCATGTTGATGTTGATGGGCATCGAAGTAATTTCATACGCATGGTTATCAATGGCATAGCTTGTGAAACTTTGTACGGCAGTCAGGGCAAGTTGAATTGCCGTTTATGCCTTCAAAACTACGATGTTAAGTGTTTTGATCCAAACGTATGGGTTGTGTCCACGTTAGATAATGATAAGGATGAGTTATGGCTTGACCAACATTCAGGACCGTGTTGGAAGGGCTAAAGCACGCAACCATGTTCCAATTACCACGTAGTTTAGTTGAAGATACAAGCAAACGTAAACTAATGACTGTCCATTTTAGCTGATATTGATATTGTGAGCATGTTGGTTTATGAAAATGTAATGCGGCGGCGGGTGGCTAGCGATCTGCTGCGGTTCGTGGCGTGCAGCGGCACCATATTTTTTGTAATATTTTATATTAATGAACGGTGTAGATTTTAAGTTTAATAAAATCGATGGAATTCTAAATTTATCGAAAGTTTTTGATTCATTCATATTTTAC
>NW_018203490.1:0-572 GCF_001263595.1 Phalaenopsis equestris | reverse complement strand
TTTTTGCAGTTTAGGCAATTTTAAGTTTGCCAAAAAGAAATTTTTCTTAGAGCTTATTTGTGCTGTAAATTAACTAGTTGAGTTGGATTAAAATGAATTTAAATGGTCAACCCTACTTCTCACTTATGTGACCAAGGGTCCTTGGATGCCTTTGGTAGCCACCCAACAGAGTAGGGCATGAGACTAGGTTAAGGGTGGAATCAGGTTATGTCCAGAGTGGGAATTTGCCTAGTATGGAATTTTAGATTTCTCTATATAAATAAAAAAATTTAGGAAGTTTTCTTTCTTATGTAGTTTAGACAATTTGGTAATTTTGTACCCCTTTGATATATTTGTTTGTCTAATACTTAAAAATATTGAAATATTTTATGATTTTGCCCACCCTAAAAAATAATGTTGAGCGGCCTTCAGAGGAATCTTCAAGTGCCTTCAAATTAATGCAAGGTGATCTATATTGCATTTGTCATTGCAAAGAAGTTGAAGACCAAAACATTGTGATGCCAATGTGATCTCCACATGCCTCTAAATCAGGACCCATTTGCAACATTAAGATTTCCTCGAGGAAAAAAAAA
>NW_018203489.1:0-572 GCF_001263595.1 Phalaenopsis equestris | reverse complement strand
CTTATACCATGAAATTATGTTTACTTCATATTTAACTCTCACCACTCAAACCCTTCTAAATTAAATAAACTTTAAAATTGATTTAAAATTTAAAAAAATTACTAAATTAAATAAACCATAAGATAAGATAACAAATTGCACATGCTAGCCAGTTGAAACAAGACTTTCAATTATCACTTGCCAGCTACAAGTCCTAATCAGCTAACAAAAGTAATTAAGTCAGTTTATTGAATGGGAGCTCACATAATAATCATGTTTAAGCAGCAATTAGTACAATATATTGTCAATTAAAATATAGTAAATCATTACACACCTAAGATCCATTTTAATATATATGATTTCTGACATCCCACCCTCTTATAATATTAATTAATTATAAATTACTAATTAATTAATGCTGGCTAATTAATAGGGGTTGATAATGACAATGTATCCATGTTGTCTCCACGTCAAGACATCAACCAACAACTCATTATTATTTTTAAGTAAATTAAATAATAATATAAATAATAGATTTTTCCCATTGGCTTTAGTTTAAAAACACATTTATTTAATGCATTTTAATATATATA
>NW_018203488.1:0-572 GCF_001263595.1 Phalaenopsis equestris | reverse complement strand
TTTGAAGTGTAAAAGTACCATGGGAAAATATATCATTTTATGTTCACAATTTTCATTGTATAAAGGTACCCAAGCAGCCAACAAATTAAATTTTACTCAAAAAAAAATGACAAAGCCATCTATCTAGCTTGACAATGCTCTTAAGGTAGCTTGCTGGAAGGAGAGCTAGCAACTATCTATAAATGTTATTCTAAGAGTTATTTTCTTCCCTTAAATCTACATTTAAGTCCATCTTCATGCAATAATAATCGTCCATGACAATGAAACCTTAGCATTAAAATGATCCTTGGCACGGGTTAGCTTAACCTCTAAATTTACAAATATTTAATCAAATTTTCAAGAACAATACCATAAATCCTTTAATGTAGATCTTCCTTAAATGAATTTTAGAACAGAAATCTAATGTGAAAACCACCTTAAGGTTCTTCAAGACAAGTCATTGAGAGCTTTGCTTCTTAAACTCCTAAGAACCCAAAACATAGCTCATTCTCACGATACATTCCCGAGCATTGTAGAGAGCCAAGTCCACAAACAATACATGAATATAACAAAAACTTCCAAAAACTTGGAGA
>NW_018203487.1:0-572 GCF_001263595.1 Phalaenopsis equestris | reverse complement strand
TAATTTTTCTTTTATTTTTTATAATCATTTTAAGCTAAAATTCTCATTTACTTTAAAAATATATTTTTACATTAAAAATAGTTTTTTTTTACTTTCAAATTCTTACAGGGACTTTAAAATATTATTTTCTTAATCTTTTAATATTTTTTTGATATTTCAAATGATTCTCTATTTTTCTAATTTTCATTAATTTTTTTTAATGATTTTAAAGTAAGAAATTAAATTTTAATCTTTTAAATTTGATTTTTATCTCTATTAGAGTCTCCTGACCACAGTGAACCCAAGCAAACTAATTTTAGATTATTTTTATTTTTATTTTATTTTTATAACTATTTAATTAAAATTTAGCCACTAATCCTATAAAAATCAGAGCTTTTAGTCATAAGGGTGTCATCTGACCTTGGAAAAATTAGATAACACTCCTAAGGACATGTAGAATAAACCCCCTTAATTTCATGTTATGGTGATTAATAATTAATTATTGATTATTTAAATATGTTTCAGTGTATTTAATTAAATTAAAAATAAATATAAAGAATTTTTTTTTATTTTTAGTCCACATTATTCTCCTC
>NW_018203486.1:0-572 GCF_001263595.1 Phalaenopsis equestris | reverse complement strand
ATTCTAAAAACTACTGTCAAAAGGCATACAAAATTGTCGGATAATAAACAATAAGGGCAGTTCTGGCGGAATTTTAAAAAATTCCAAGGTAATTTACATATATACCACACAATTCTTACATCATATCTAACACGTAAATTGGCTTTTATGTTCATACAAACTAAATTTTTATCATATCAAAAATACTGCTATTTTAGTTTTTACATATTATTTAATTAATATTTAAATAATTCGAGTTAAAATGAGCTGAGCAAGATTGAACAAAAACATATTCGCGTTTGGCACATTTATAATAAAAGCTCAAAAAATTTGTTCGTATTCAACTAGTTTGCTCAATGAAAGAATTGAACACTAGCTACATAGCAAACCGAACACTAACCATTTGCGAACGATGAGCATTTTTGACAGCCCAACTTTTCAGTCTTAAGGTTAATATAGAAATCAGCCAACTAGCTCTATATTTTAAGTCATCCCAAAACCACAACAGTTTTCAAACATAAATGAGTAACAAATAGAGATTCAGCTAGTTTTTTTAATGAATGAACTGAACACTAGCTACATAGGAAACCAAA
>NW_018203485.1:0-572 GCF_001263595.1 Phalaenopsis equestris | reverse complement strand
TTCACGAACAACGAGCCAAATTGACAGCCCTATCGAAGATGACCCCACCAGAGGAAACACTGATTCAGAGTGGGGAACATGTGGAACCGATCTGCATCTGTAACGCAACAAAGAAATCAGACTGCACAGCCAGGGTGATCTGTTTCACTGAGCAGGTTCTTGAAAAATTGGGTAATGACGCAATAGACACTGAAGATGGTGAGAACATAAAGGAGGAGGACCAACTTCCAATTGAGGAAAGATGCACATAGTTGTAGTTGAGCTCGTGGGAGAGACTTCAACCGACTTCACGGTAAGTGTCCAAGACAATTTTGAGTTCAAGAAACTGACACTATAGACATGACAACCCCGGATAAGAGAATTCAAACCATTTAGATCTATAGACTCATTTTTGAGTTGTCCCTATTGAGGGAGGTCTAACATGTTAGAAATGGGGCCATTTTGTGCCACGTGGAAAATTATACGGAATTATTCAAATGTTAGATTCAGTTTAGCATGGTACTCATCATTAGATGTCTAGACTTGAGAGATGAAATCCAACCTTGAAATTTGTCTTGGGAGCTTGATGGGGA
>NW_018203484.1:0-572 GCF_001263595.1 Phalaenopsis equestris | reverse complement strand
GATAACCAGACAAAAAGCGCGATCCAAACGGCACCGCGGTGTTTTCAAAAACGCCCTCGCACTACTTATATGCTGCCCCAAACAGGCCCTATCTTCGGCTTCTCTCGCTATTTAAAAGCTAATGTTTCTAATTGGCAATGAATCGATGGGAACGGAGAGGCAATGTCGCCACGCGTCCCTCGCACTGCCCCTTGACGTGTCGTGCTCTTGTTGTGCGGGCGTAATCGGAGAGCACAAAATGGATTTTGTAAGAAAAAAATTAATTGAATTTACATTGATAATTAAAATTTTTATTTTATTTGCTTAAGCCTGAAGTGTATAAATTATATCAAATATATATTTTTTTTATTTTATACAAATGAATGTTGATATTACTTTTTGATGTAAATTAAATATTACCAAGTTAATATTAAAATTTCTGTATTAAATATATAATATTTTAAAATTCAGGTATATGTATGTAAATCCCAAAAAAAAGTTATGGTTGGCTTTGGAAATTAATTGTGCATACAGGGTTGTCAAAAAAGCTCGATGTTTGCGAACAGCTCGTGTTCTGCTCGTTAAGTAGCTCG
>NW_018203483.1:0-572 GCF_001263595.1 Phalaenopsis equestris | reverse complement strand
TTGAAGAGAGAACAAATCATTTTGTAAGTGTTTTCATTTTAGAGCAACAATGGTTTCAATGGGATGCTTTTTTTGGGATTATTTCTATCATGTGTAGCTATAATTCCTTTTGCACCTCAATGATTTATGGAATGTGTTTTATGACTTTCTCAATTTATCTCTTTTTATGTATCATTTTCTGGAGAAATCAGGGTTTTCCATTATTTTGTTAACCATAGAGTTTCATTTACTCCTTATCTGATCAAATAGGATGTTAACATATTTCGTGATCTGTGACACTACCCATTGTGCAGAGGAACAAAATGGTTAAACCACAAAGTTTGGGTAACAAAAGATATTTTTTAAAATTGCAACCTAAAAACCTGATCAAAGCAAATTTGTGGGATCATAGGGATTGAGAAAGCCCAAACTTAATAGTTTTTAGCCTTCTTTTGGCCTAGACATAAGCATAAAGAGGACATATCCCCGTTGACAACAATAACATTGGGAAAGTTTAGAAAAATCACAAATCACCACATTGCCTAAATCACAGGGACGTGAGCCTCACATATCTTGAAGAACAGTAAGATTTA
>NW_018203482.1:0-572 GCF_001263595.1 Phalaenopsis equestris | reverse complement strand
GAACTGTAGGTAGGGCGAGATCGCGATTCTCATGTGATGGCCTTGTGTGTGTGGGAGTCAGTAGTGCTTGTTTTTGTTCTCATATTCTTGTGTGGAGTTCTTTTTTACTTTGTGAGTTGTATCTGAGAAGGTGATGGTTCTTCGGTTGTATCTCTCCGAGGTGTTGATTGTATCCTCTCTTTTTACCTTCCCCAAACCTTCTCCTCTCCCCCACTCAGCCGCCGAACTCTCACTCCGTCACATAGACACCCAGTCATTCCCCCTTCCTGCAGGTTATTACTAATGTCTCGCCTCCCGAACTCCTTTCAGCTTCTCCCAACCACCACACTACCGATGCGAACCACCTACAACCCTTCGCACTTGTTGTCCATACAGTTTCACATCTTCCCTTCGCTACCACCCTCCTCCCGTGGTTGTCGTCATTCCTCCCAATCATCCTTATCCCCCTAGTCAATGTCCACCCCCATTCAGATACATTTAGGAGTATTTGCTTGTATCGTTTTATGTTCTGTATTGTTATTTCTCTTCAAGTCATACACCCTATTTTAATATTAATGAAAGTTTGCTTTTGT
>NW_018203481.1:0-572 GCF_001263595.1 Phalaenopsis equestris | reverse complement strand
ACTAAAGTTATTTTTATTTGGATTTGAATTGCATACTAATTATTAGCACTGTCGTATGTGTGTTTTGTAATATTGAAAAAATATTTATAAAAACATCACAAAAAAACCGCGCATCAGTCATCACCGATCATTCACTCAAGTCTATCCTCAATTAACTAGAGCAGTCTAGTTGGCTCCTTAAATGAGTGGTATAGCTCAATGAGTTTGACATCTCTTATATGCCCCAGATCATAATTAAATACTTAAATGAATTTATGGCTGGTCGTTTTCAACTAATTAAGTACACAATAAGAAGTTATCTTTATTATTAGGTTCATTCCTTTTCTTTACCCAAATATATTAGGAGGAAATTTTCTTCTTAGATTAGTAACATTCTTTTTCACAATAAAACTGAGAAGAAAATGTCTACTTTTTCTTAGAAAACATTTCTCTTGTTATGATATTTGATATTCATAGTATCCTTCTTTTTTGGATGCTTAGTTGTTTTGTGATATGATTCGTAGTTGTTTTTATATTGTCTTGTGTGGTTATAATTTGACAGTAAATGTTGGTTTGTTTTGTTGAGGCGGAAA
>NW_018203480.1:0-572 GCF_001263595.1 Phalaenopsis equestris | reverse complement strand
CACCCTTGCTTTGAGCTTGAGCTTGAGCTTAATAAATCAATCACATTCAAGCTCGAGTTTGAGCTTAATTATGCTAATTTGAATCGGCTCACAAGCCAGTTTGTTTATTATAAAAGATTGAAAATAATATTAATGTAAACTATTGTTATAATAAAATGATAAATTGGATAAGCACTTAAGTGATAAATAATTAATTAGTTAATATAAAATATTAAATATTAGTTTTTCAATATTTCTAATACTTTAAAAAAAGATTTATTATTTTTATATTTTTTGAGTATATTTTATACCGATATTTTCTTAAAATAATCTCACGAGCTGCCAACTTGAGTTAAGGCTGGCTTGAGCCTAGCTTATTATTTCATCTAGCTAAGTTCATGAGCCACTTATCGAGCCCACTCACGAGTAGACTTGGATCACTTACACCCATAACTCTTAACACACTCATAAAGCTTTAAATTACAATGATAATGTTATTGTTATTACATATGCTTATATCTAAAGTTTAAGGTCCTATTCCGATTTAGAAAGTGCCTCATGGGCTATTAAGGGAGCCACTTTATTGTGGCTTT
>NW_018203479.1:0-572 GCF_001263595.1 Phalaenopsis equestris | reverse complement strand
GTAGATTGGAAACCTGATCCAAACTTGAAACTTGCATGGCTCAACTAATATATTTATAAATGCATCTGTGTGCTTATTCTTTGCCGTTCTTTATTGACTCAGAATTCAGTTAGTTTCTTTTCTTCAATACCAGTTTTGCGTGTGACATTTGCTTGAGCAGCATAGCTATAGATTTCCTTTATTTACATTGCACTTTTTGTTAGGTGGTTTCAGAGTGAACTTGCTAGAGAGATGGGTTATTCTGCAGCAAGATATGGGCATGTTATGTTTCCTGAGAATGTTTATGAACCTTCATTGCAATGTGCTGAAATGTTACTTGAAGGAGTGGGAAAAGGTTTGTTTTTTACAAATTAAATTACTGAAATATTCTCTATAGCTTGTTTAGGTTGATTAAAAACTTAATAATTTTCTTTTTTGCTTCCTAAACCTTTTTTTATTTGTTAGTTTATGCTATGAATGTACAAATCTCTATGCAAAATTTGTTATTATGCGGAGCTTGATTGTGTTGACCAATTGTTCACTTAGAGCCCTAAGTTTTGCTGCTCACACTTGATGGTGGGTTTGCCGGGGGG
>NW_018203478.1:0-572 GCF_001263595.1 Phalaenopsis equestris | reverse complement strand
AAAAATTATCAATAATTAAATATTAATTCAAATGAATTATAATGGGTTGCCCTAGAAACAAGCTATCCAAGCTTATCCTCCTCTAAACGTCTCTTCCAACGGTATTATCAAGTTATGGTCCGATATGGCGCCACGTGGCGGGCTAACATGAGGTCATTAATTAAGAGACGAAATGGAAAACCACGGTAGAATGAAAAGTGGGGCCGCTTGACTCCATTATTGAGCGGTCATAAAAAATTATTATATATTTTTTTGAAAATGACGTGTAACAAAATGTAAATGGAAAATTTACATATATACCCAATGATTCTACTTCTTAACTCGTGAGCCGGCTTTAAAAATAATAATAAGATAAAAATATTTTCAAAATAAAATACAATTCAAAACATTATGTTTAAATTATTAAAAAAAATTTAAAAGTTATATTTTAATAATTTATATCAAATAAATTATTATTTTTTATCTTTTATTTTCTGGTTATATTTGTTATTTTATTATAACACTTGTTTGAATTAATATTATTTTATGTCTTTTATATAAATTAAGTCGATCCGAAAATATATTTCCATTTT
>NW_018203477.1:0-572 GCF_001263595.1 Phalaenopsis equestris | reverse complement strand
ACTAGCATTGAAAGTGGAAAGGCAGCAGAAGCAGAGCCGACATACACCACCAACCAGAAAGCCGCCCACAATTGGAAACAACGGCAGGAGCACACCTCAATAAGTTGAGAAAATTGGTTCGGATACAGATAAAGCCACCCTCAGTGAGAAGAAGTTTTCTATAGTGCCCTCTGGAAAATGCTTCAAATGCCACAAATTTGAACACATAGCCTCCAGCTCTCGACAAGCAATGTTGTATCTTTTACCGAGTAGGGTGACGTGGAAGAGGTTAGCAAGTAGCAGGAAGCAGAGGAACAGGTTGAGGATTATCAACTTCCACTAGATGGGGGGAAGCATTTGTAATTCGACGGGTTTTGCAGGCCGAAGACACGAGGGATCTAAAGTGGCTTCGCCACAACATTTTCTACACCCATTGCACAGTAAACAGGAAATGTATGCAGTCTTATCATTGATGAGGGTAGCACTAAAAATGTGGCATCAACCTAGATGGTAGAGAAACTGTAACTCACGACTCAGGAGGCAGGTAAAATTGGGTAGAGAAATCCACGGGTATGAATCCCTCTCTCTCTCTC
>NW_018203476.1:0-572 GCF_001263595.1 Phalaenopsis equestris | reverse complement strand
AAAAAAAAACATAATACACTGTACAACACCTCTAAAACAAGGGTAAAACATTTAATTTTATCTTTTGTCTTCTATCATCTATAAATTGGTAGACTATATCATATATTCTGGGCTTTTTAGCTTTTTTCTCAAGACCCTTCTTCTATTGGGAGCTCTCTCCTCTTCCCCTTAATATATAAAATAAGTAATAAGAGCCCGAGAATACCTTTGCTTGCCCCGAAAGGGCAATTCACTGTGTACTCTCTCCTTCTCTCTCTCTCTCTCTACCTCTCCCTCATCGTCTATCACTTTGTTCCTTAGCATGCCTCACAGGAAAAATCTTGATTCATCATAGTCGATTTTGATTTTGTTCATGTTTAATTTTATTTAGATTTAGCTCACTCATGGTTCAAATTGAGCAAAAAACCAAATGTGTTATCTTTAAATCAAATGGGCTAGAAATGAAATTGGAAAGGATTGATGGATTCCCAAAGAAGGCTAATTTAACGACTCAAGTCTCTAAAGTCAAAGTGTCACTTAAAGACATATCTAATTATATGGGGAACTCAACTTTAGATTTAATAACCTAACTT
>NW_018203475.1:0-572 GCF_001263595.1 Phalaenopsis equestris | reverse complement strand
ATAAAAACATATGCATACCTGCTTTCTTGGGAAGAGATCTCCAGTTGCCTTCGCCATGCTTCTGAATATAGCTGGTGAGCAATGCATCTTCTCTTGCAGTCCATGGTCCTCTGTGAAGTCCCACCTTTGAGCAGCAGGGAGCCCTCCCCATATTCTCTCTTCGTTGTGTTATACAAGTTGCACTTAATTCTATTTTGCTTGTTTTAATGACTTAATTGGAAGGCTAATTGCCTCAAAATTCTGAAGCCATGGGTGCCCGTTTTATAGGCATGCATTTCTTTGTTTCTTATGACTTCTGGTCTCCATCTCTCGGCCCCCCATGTGCTTAAATTGCAAATTTGTCCTTTTCCATGAAAAATTTGTATAAAGCTTTATATATTTGGTTTCTTTTTTCTTAAACTCTAATTTCTATTCCACGGTTTCGCAAAAAATATCTTCTAGGAAAAAATAATTGTTATATGACTCGTACATTTCAAAAAAGTATTATTTATATATTTAAAACCCCACTTATGCGAGTCCATATGTTTCAGTATGCCACGACTAAGGGTCCGTTTGGGGCAGCTTGTGCGCCC
>NW_018203474.1:0-572 GCF_001263595.1 Phalaenopsis equestris | reverse complement strand
ACAATCATTTAATTTCATTTTCTAACGAAGACTTTTCCCAAGTTTGTTACTGTAATTATGAAATTTGATGAGATTTTTGGCATAAACTTATAAAAGACATAAAATAGCTTATGGGAAATTTTGCTCATTATAATGAAGACTATGGAGCACCTTCTCTATCATTATATTATTAGTGTAAACATAAAAATTGTCATTAAGTTTTGGTGGCATGTGGAGTATTTAATGTTGAAATAGTATTAAACTCTGATCAATCTTGCATAATTAGTTCATTTAACTGTTTCATTATGTGGAGTAATTTTTTTTAAAATTTTTCTTCAATAAAATTGTGACATTAAAAATCATCATCTTATTCTCAAATTTTTTTCCTTAATACATCCAAAAAAAACCAGGTTTAAGCTTTTATGCCAAGGGCCCTAAAGAGACTGCGAAATTTTTTTATTTCTCTTCTAGAGATAGCTCAAAGTGCTCTTCCTGAAGAACTGAGAGAGAAAACACCTGTTAGAGCTGGGGTATAACTTATAACTACTTACAATATGCTTTTCTTCTTATGATAAGCTGAATCCCAGAATAGT
>NW_018203473.1:0-572 GCF_001263595.1 Phalaenopsis equestris | reverse complement strand
TGGACTATACTTCTTTACAAAAAAAAAAATTTACAATAACAACATTTCTTTTGCTTATTAAAGTAAACTCTACATACATAAAAACTTAATTAAAATGAAAATTTATAAAGTTCCATAGTTAACCACTTGGATTGAGGTTAGGACTGCCCTCCGTAGCTTATCGGATTGGTATATCTTACTCAAGTTTTGGAAGCAGATACTCCGGTATCTGATGTCTTACACTTAACTCTTATCTTCCATATGTGACCACTAATTTTCTTTTACTTAATCATGTTTTCTTACTACTCAATTTTCAACTTTTAAACCAAATGCTTTTGTTTACTTTTTGTAATTCATTTAATTTCATGCAAATATGTTATGCTTTATGAGACTAACCATGTAGTGGTAGTAGAGGCCTAGTTACTCATTTACATTTTATGTATTGTAATTTTCTTATTTACTTTAGAGTATTTTGTACCTGCATTTACTTAATTTACATACAAAAATAAACAAAAAATGTAAAGAACAAAACCATATTTTCAAAATTAAATCTAAACTTTCAAAAAAATGAACGAACATAATACACTCCTTTT
>NW_018203472.1:0-572 GCF_001263595.1 Phalaenopsis equestris | reverse complement strand
TCACATGTCTTCTATTTTCTTAAATACAAACATATTTTTGAATTAGAATTTAATCTTTAGTTTTAATGTGGGGAACTGTAATGGTGACATGCATCCAGTAACAAAGTCAAAATATTGCTGAAGTGATGGAACATATTTTTTTTTACTCTTTTAATTTTTTTTTTCTATTGGGATCGACATTGATGATATTAAGAAAATTTTTGTTATATTTGTAAATATAATGTTATAAAATAAATGTAAGAAAATTTAAAATTTTATAATATCTAGTTATTAATGTAAAGGCTTGTATTTTTATGATAAAAAATAATCAACAAGAGCAGCTATCAATCGACCATGCATAACCACTTACCGGATAACAAACATTCCTTCCTAACAGACTGCTCTACGGTAGATTTTGTCCCTTCTCATTTTGCTGTCAAAACCACTCGTGTTCAGCTCGTAAAAAATGAGCCGAACACAAACACTTTTTTGGTGCTCGATATATAAACGAGCCGAACATGAACAAAAAATTGTTTGCTCGTGTTCGGCTAGTTTTCGCTCAAAATATTACTCATCAATTATATATATATATA
>NW_018203471.1:0-571 GCF_001263595.1 Phalaenopsis equestris | reverse complement strand
TAATGAGCCTAAGATTGCTCAATTATGACATCTTCAAGGCACTCAAACATTTACTGAACGCCATCCAATCGAGGAAATCTCTTCAGGCTGTCCATTCAATATGGTTTGGATTCTATCCTTATTTGTAATCCAAATTTTATAAATAGAACCCTACCCCACTCTTTAGGGAGGGAGGAAGAGAGCTTGAGTGAAAAGAAGAATAATGTTTGGAGGAGGAGCTAAAGTCCAACATCATTTTTGCATGACATATTTGACGAATATGTCCTATTCTGCAGCTGCCAACCACCCTCAAATACCACCCATCAGCCACCGTCAACCACCTCCTACCAGTCACTATCGGCCACCATCAGCCATGACTTGCTCCTTGCACTGAAGTCTGTTGTGAAGCCATAAAGTACACTCCAAAATCCCAACATATATTTTAAAATAATACGACATCTCAAATAAAATGCAACGACATACTCTAATGACTATATAATAACACATCCCACATACGATGCAACAGATCCTTCTGAAGACAGTATAACAATGCACCTCGAAGATTATAGCTTTCTACAAACTTCTATAGCTC
>NW_018203470.1:0-571 GCF_001263595.1 Phalaenopsis equestris | reverse complement strand
AAGTTGTCCCTTCCAAAAGTATAGCTAATAAGTATGGCCAGAACTAGGCCAATAAATGTATGGTCAATGGGCTCAATCTACTAGGCGCAGCCCATTTAGTATTTGGTCTTTCATGTTGCTAAGAAAATTCATTTTTGGGCGTAGATTTAGTAATATGTTAATTCTGAAGCTTTCATGAATATTTCTGGAGGACTCGGTCCTTCAAAAAATAATTGCTTTCTGTAAAAGAGCTGAACATTATTTCAAAAATACTTGTACGGCTTGACGATTAAGAATATCCAAATATCCAAATCCACGAAGGGTCAGATAGCCAAATCCGGTCTATAAACTGACTTAATATGGTTTAAATTGATGGTAATCCGACAATCTTAGTTATGTTACATACAATTGCTTATTTGATGAGTGAATGGCTTAAATTATATGTATTCCCACACTTTGTCGATATTATGTCATTCCTCATATGCAATCATATTTAATTGATTAATCAAGATGAATTGAGTACAAATAATTTATGATTTTGCTTGTTTCGGCACAAATAAATTCTATAAGTAACCATATTTTCATATTGGAT
>NW_018203469.1:0-571 GCF_001263595.1 Phalaenopsis equestris | reverse complement strand
AGAGTAAAAGTCTCCAAAGATATTTAGCTCTTTTATGTGTTATATGTTCCCTAATTAGGTTGCAACTAAATTTCAATTAGCAAGCTTACTCATGAATAGAACTGTGTTACTAAATTTCATTCTAACTCTTATGAATTTCAGGTAGTGGATTCAAGAAAAGCATTTGGCAGAGTTGAATTGCATCAAGGTCTATACCTACTCAAGGAAAGCTATTCTCTACACACAAGTGTCTTATTCACCATTTTCTTCCTATGTTTCAAAGTTTGTTAAAAATCAAGTTTGTTAAGACATTATCGTCTGGGTCATCCCAATTTTCATAATGTTGTAAAATTGTCATCATCTGTTTATTAATAAAAAGCCCGAGTTTTATCAATATAAAACTTGTCAATTGGCTAAACAAAATTGTCATGTCTACCATTTGTCTAAATACAAATCTTCGCAATATTTCTCTATCATCCACAATAACATTTGAAGACCCTCAAAATTAAAAACTGTCGATAGAGTCAGATGATTTATCTTCCTTATTGATGACCACAATAGAACTAGTTTGTATTCCTCATGAAAAAAATTT
>NW_018203468.1:0-571 GCF_001263595.1 Phalaenopsis equestris | reverse complement strand
CCCCTCTCCTGCGCATGTCTAAATTGCTGCTGGTTTTTGCTCCATCTTGATCTTGCTTGTTAGCGTGCACAATTTTCTCAATCCTCTACTCAGCTCCTCCCGATTGCTCGATTTCTACATGACCTGTTATCTGTTTCATTTTCTTCGGCTTGCCTCTCTTATAAAGACAAACTGATTCCACGTGCTCCTGCTTCTTCTCCCTTCTATTGATTTACAAGAGGCTTTGCCCCCTATTTCCAAAATTCACAGCATTTTCTCCAGCATTATCAAGCCGCCCTTATAAAGATAAACCTTAATCAATACTCAATACTAAGCTATTGAAATCGCCCCAAATAATTTAAGATGCGACTTGCTAGCTGGCTAACTCTACTTGATCAAGAGTACTTGTCAGTCCATTAGGGGTTCTCATTAGAAGTAATTGTCTACATTACTCTCTTAAAGTTCCAAGCGGACACCTGCCAGGCAAAATTTTCTGCTGCAGAACCAACTACATCATGTCTATATATGTAATTTTTCTCATTTTTATCATATAGCTCATCTTATATCATATATCTTGGTTCTCACTTCTCAA
>NW_018203467.1:0-571 GCF_001263595.1 Phalaenopsis equestris | reverse complement strand
AAAAAAAAAGCAAAATAAAAATGTGAATTATCAAATTTGTTTTAATTTATAATCATTTAATAATTTTTTTTTAAGATCTATGCAAAATTTTATTTGTTTTGAATGTGAGCCGGCTCGTACTGTGCCTTTACGGCAGATGTATCAATCAACACACAAAATACTTGTGGCTTCCAAGAACACAGGAGCTTGAAGGAGAGATTTAAATAGGTATTTCATTAGTTTACCTGTGAAATCACACAGATTTACACGTTAAAATACTATCATAAGAGCGATTTCTCCTGAAAGAAACCCTTAAACATATTCCTAAAAAGGTTGTATGAATTAAAAATATTATTTTTATGAGGCATGTGAACTCAAAATTGATGTCTTGCCGTGCACGTTATGACATCCACCAATCGTAACTTGCATATTAGAGTGTAAATAAGTGTTTAACTCTCTCTATCTTTCTCTCTATATTTATGAGGAATTAGCTGAGTTCCTGAAAAAATTATGATCATGAAGTTTTTTGAAATTTATAATTCACGTGCATTTTGATAATTTAATCAATTCATATAATATTATATCGTTTTAT
>NW_018203466.1:0-571 GCF_001263595.1 Phalaenopsis equestris | reverse complement strand
TTAACCAAAATGTATAACTCCCCAGACTCTTGTTCATTGCCAATAATCTTCTTCGTTATAAAATCCTGAAAAAAATAATGATAAAAAAGGAATACGATGCAACAAATGAGAAGAAGCACCAATAAGCTCCCTCATAGTGGAAGAAAATGGCGGCGCCTGGTTCTAGAGTTGTTATTAAGCTTTTCACTGTTCATCTGCTTTTCTAGTTGGTTTTATTGTTCATTCGCTTGCTTTTACTGTCTTTTGGGAAATGGGGTCTCCTACTGCCCGACCTTCCTATTTGGATATCTTGGAAGGTAACTCGATGGCTAGCACTACTGATGTTTTTAACCTTCTTTTCCCTTCACATTTCCATCAACAGTTTGAAGCTGGCTCTACGGTGGGATTGATGAAGAAACCTTCGAGGAGGAATGATAAACCTGCCTTATTCTTATATGAGGAGGAAACTAGCATGCTGGCTGTGCCTTTCAAGTTCATCTTGGTTGGGAAATTTACTTGTTCTCATTCCAAGATGGAGGTAATTAGAAAATATTTTGCTGCTATGACACTTCAAGGCAAATGGAATGTGGGG
>NW_018203465.1:0-571 GCF_001263595.1 Phalaenopsis equestris | reverse complement strand
ATCTTACAAAGTTTCAAAACTATAAACATTTCAGATTTTCGAGCACGAAGCCACAACGCATCTCATATTTTCAAAAGAAACAAAGCTTTTGAGATCTTTCCAAATTTTGTAAACCGACAAAATATTTCAAATTTCCCAAAAGGAAAGTGCTCAAATCTCATATTTTCTACCTAAAATTTTTATGAATGACTAAGTAGCAACCCTGCAAATTTTCACAAACAAAGGCATCGCCTTTTTTCCACATTTATTCCACCCAAGTCTTTGACATCCCATTAATGTCTGTACCAAATAATTAATACATACTTGATGAAATAACACATAAATGGATAAAATCTAAAAGGAAAAGAACACAAAAATAAAACAGCAATGCAAAATATGGGAAAGAATTTGAATATATCTGTATGTTGTATTTCATGACTCCATATCTATTAATTTGTTCCAGCATTTTCTTAAATGTTTGTAAGCCTCCGAACAAGGAACCACGCTTGATTTCAGATTTCCCGCAATTGTCAAAGTTGCCTCACATGAATTAGTGTCAGAAGAAGAAAGTAATGCAAATGCTGAAATTGCC
>NW_018203464.1:0-571 GCF_001263595.1 Phalaenopsis equestris | reverse complement strand
ATATATATATATATATATAAGAATGATTGGAATGATTATCGTATTACAAGTGGAATTTAGTTCAAGAAAAACATTATTTGAAAGCGATGATTACTTAATATATGCTAGAGTATTTTGATTCAAAAATCATTTTGAAAATATTTGATTAATAAAACTTATATGATGCATACTAGTTCATATTAATGCATTATTAAAAAAACAAAAAAAAAATCTAAATTTTCAGCTTTTTGTTATGTCTAAAACTAATTGCTGCCCTTACCCGTGAGTTTGCTCGGCTCAACTACACAAGTGACTCGGCTGAGCTTGATGCGCTAACAAGCCAAGCACAATCCAACCCCAACTTGACTATTTAATTTGTGAGTGGGCTTGCTTAAAATAAATAAATATAAAATAATATTTTATATTTTCTAACTTATTTTTTTATTATTTATCTCATAATTATTATTTCTATTTATTTTTTTATTATAACAAACTCATTTAAATTGATATTATTTTTCTCTCTTTTATGATAAACAAGCCGGCTCCTATGCATACTCGAGTTCGTAAACTTATAGCCGAAGCTCAAATCAAC
>NW_018203463.1:0-571 GCF_001263595.1 Phalaenopsis equestris | reverse complement strand
TTACATACATACCATCCAATTTTTATGTATTTACACCTCTAACAACTAAATTATACCTTTTATTTTGCACAACTCAATTCTCTCACATCACATTAAAAATTATCCTAATTTTAATTTTTAAAAAGTGATATATATATTTTATACATAAATGTGATGGCATATATGTATAATATGTTGTGCTGAAAATATTTCTGAAAAAAGCTTGAAATACTCGTATACGTATGTGGATCTGTAATAGGCACCTGTACGAATACGTTCACAACGACAATGAGAAGTTTCGTTTGATAAAATACATATTTGATAGATACATTATTTCTAAACGAGTATTTTACGGAATATGTTCCTCTTTCACGAGCAACATGAGAAGCCGCTTAAACAAGTTCATCATACCATTTTCCTGTATAACCTTCTTCTTCGATTTTCCCCCCTATAGCAACCGAGTAATTTACATTGTAGTCGACAATGACAATAAATAAGACGTTTTGGAGTGCTAATTGATCATGACGAGCCAATGGAACTCATTCTATAAATGAGGATACTAGAGTTTTGTATCATTGAAATTGGGCTCGGA
>NW_018203462.1:0-571 GCF_001263595.1 Phalaenopsis equestris | reverse complement strand
ATCATTTCCTTCCATAGAAAATGATAACATAAAACATGCAACAGAAAATTACATTTAGAACATCTCTTACAATACATCAGATTTGGAGTAAACTCAAGCAAACAAAATGCACAATTATATTTGTTTATGTCATAACTAGATCGTTAACATGCCACGTTGTGGATTCTAATTCCAAGAGGATGTAAGAAAATGTAGAGAAAAGAATACAAGAACTCACATTATATAGATGAACCAGCTAAACAAGTCAGCCTTGACTTTGTGTTAGATTCTGCCAAAGGAATTGTCTTCTCTTTTGCGACCATTCTTAAATCCCAAATTCGTATAACACCATCAGAGGATGCAGAAGCCAAGCAATTCAAAGCTTCATGAGTTTTATCATCACTCCTCTTGAATATAACGAGGCCTTTAACACGTGTTGAATGAGCACCATCAATGGAGTATGCAACTTTTCCACTTGTTGTATCCCAAACAATAACATTTTTATCCTCCCCACCAGTAAATAAGAGTCCGCTCTAGAACAATCAAGTAACAATGAAATCATAAGAAAACTTGCTAAGAAAATCAACATCAG
>NW_018203461.1:0-571 GCF_001263595.1 Phalaenopsis equestris | reverse complement strand
TTAAAATCATGTCATGTGCACAATCATATGAATGCCAAAACATGCATAACAAGAGGCACAATCAGTTTTGATGACGAAATCGAGCGCGATCTCAAAGGAATCTAAGGGTAGACAAGCAATGGAGAGGTGTACCAACACCTTTTTACACGAAGTAACAAGACATCCACCTCCATTTGCATGACAAAAAGTAAGGAATCTCTCACAAGAAGGATTCTCCGTGACTGAGAGATTGACAACCAAAGAAATTCTTTTTTCTTCTCGGTCTGTGGATTTCAAATGTCCATTTTGATGAAATTCCCGAAGCAAATGACGAGATTAGTACAACCCCATCTTTTAAATTTTTTTGTCTAAGAAAGCAAAAAAGGTAAGTTTTACTCTTGGATTCGTATGGTAATCACAAAACACCTAATCCTATGGAGTTTCCTCTAAGCACAAAAAAACCTAACCTTAATTCCTCTAATATCCAGACGTGGAGTCCCTAAGAATGAAAAACGTGATCGTTTAGTAGAGTTTCATCTTCATGATGGTTGATTGAAGTGCTCTCTTTAGTTGTTCTGGCTCTGCTGAAGTT
>NW_018203460.1:0-571 GCF_001263595.1 Phalaenopsis equestris | reverse complement strand
TCTCTCTCTCTCTCTCTCTCTCTCTCTCTTCACTCACAGCATGATGAGCTTCATTCAGCATTTTGTAATTACAAATTAATTTAATAACACAAATGTCTATCAAAAACTAAAATAATTCATTATCTTATTCATCTACTTTAATAAATAATATTTTTAGATCTAAACTTCATGTAACCACTCAATCATAAAACCTTTTTATGTTATCAATCATAATATCAAAATATGTATTTGTTATCATTAAAATAAATTTGTATACATCACAACATATGGGATTATATGCTTAATAATATTTGCATTTTTTATTATGACAAATCTATCTTAGCCTGTGATTAAGTTAACTTTGAAAAATTGCATCTCCTTCTTTTCTAGTTAAATTAGCCATCATGATTTATCTAAATGCTTGAAATCAAATTTTCTTGTTCTTCCAAAAAAATATTTTGCAAATTTTCTAATAAGTTCAATTGCATCATATTATTTTTATTTAGAAAAGCACCCAAGTATATCTTGAATAATCATTTACAATAAGAAATTCATAAATTTTTCTCCAAAATTTGGGGCAATCCATTTAAGT
>NW_018203459.1:0-571 GCF_001263595.1 Phalaenopsis equestris | reverse complement strand
AAGATTGTAGTGTATTTGGAAATTCGCACAAATAAAATGGATTCATAACACGCCGGTCTATAACTTTGTGGTGAATTTTAAATTCACCTAAATTTTATACTAAATTTTCTTTTTATCCAACCAAATGTGATAACTTCTAAAAAGCTATGTATTTGTTTTACTTACACAACTAATACATGAATAAAAAAACCCATTAATTTATTAGGATTTACACGTATAATATTATAATAACTTTAAGGCATTTATTAAGCCTCATGCAAAACCTACATGCGAGTTCTCCATTCTCATGCAACAGCATACTATCTTACATGCATCTCTCAATCCTCATGCAACCACACTACTCGCACACCCTATGCATAGATTCCATTGGTGTGCTCTAATGCCCGCTATGCTATGTTGTGTTTTGTCCTCTCTTTCTCACTTTTGGTTTCTCCTCTCACATTTTTTTTCTTTGTATTATGACAATTCAAGTTTTCCCATGCAAAACGGCTTGAGACAATCGTCAAAAACTGTCAAATCTAGTAGTCCAGTTCCTTGCACATAGGAGCCCAGAACTGACACATGAGCGCCT
>NW_018203458.1:0-571 GCF_001263595.1 Phalaenopsis equestris | reverse complement strand
AAATTAGCTTAGGAAGTGGAAAAGATTTATGGGGCTAGTGCCCAAGAAGTGCTTGTGTTTTAGTGATCAGCTGACGGTGGAGATTTAAAAGAGGGTGAATATGTGGATTTGTATCAGTTCCCCGCCAATTTTGAAGAGATTCTTGTGTTTGAGTGGTGTCTTCAATATATATATTTTGTACGCATTGTACTGTGAAAAACAAGGTGTGCAACCTGATCATTGGTGGAGGCAGTTGTGACAATGACGTGTCTACTTAGATTGTTGGCAAGTTGAGTCTCATCATAAAAACATTCACGACCATACTTTCTAGCTTGGTTGATAAAAATGAATAAGATTTATGTTGATAAGAGATGTCTAATAGAGTTTTTTATTCGAAACAAGTTAGAGTAGCAAATATGACGTGACATCATGCCAATGGATACTTGTCACATCCTGTTAGCCGACCGTGGCTATATAACTATTACACTTCATGATAGCCATATGAACATCAGCTTATTCATCAAAGATAGAAAGCACATTATACTTCTTCATTTGCAAGAATCTACAATTAGGGGTGTAAACGAACCGAACA
>NW_018203457.1:0-571 GCF_001263595.1 Phalaenopsis equestris | reverse complement strand
AATTGGAATTTAGGTACCAACCCCGGAATGAGAATTAAAATATTGGTACCAACCCCAAAATTTGGGAAAAAAAAGCTTAGGGACTCACATCCAAACCAAGAGGTAAAGAAGGGAATCATAATTTAGGTACTGCCCACGAGATTGGAATTAGAATTTAGGTACCAACACCGGAATAAGAATCAAAATTTTGGTACCAACCTCGAGAATTTGATTTTGCTATATTGGGAAGAAAAGCTCAGGGACTTACATCCAAGCCAAGTGTTAACAGAATGGAATCAGAATTTAGGTATTAATCACAGGATGATAATCTAAATTTAGGTTCCGACCCCTGAAAGAGAATCAAAATTTAGGTACTGAACTTGAGAATATGATTTTGCTACATTGGGATGGAAAGCTAAGGGATTCACATCCAACACAAGAGGTAGTGGAGTCATAATTTAGGTATTGATCTCAGGATGGGAATCAAATTTAGGTTTCGACCCCAAAATGATAACTGGAAATTAGGTACCGACCTTGAGAAATTGATTTTGCTATAATAGGAAGGAAAGCACAGGGACACACATCCAACCCA
>NW_018203456.1:0-571 GCF_001263595.1 Phalaenopsis equestris | reverse complement strand
GAGAGAGAGAGAGAGAGATGAACATTATAAGGTTTTATCATGCATGATGGAAGAGGATGAGCTTTGATTATAAATTTCTTAATTATAATATTTGCATTAAGAATATATAAAATAATTTTTTTAGTAAATTTTTTAATTGATAAAATTAAAATCATGCATTTTTTTTTTAAAAAAGAACTCAAAATCATTCTCATTTTAGTAAAAAACTTGATTTTTATCTAAAAATAAAATATACTTTTTAAAATAAGAATATAAATATGAATAAGTTAAAGATTATTACCAATAATAGCAATAATGATAGTTTTTTTTTTAAATAGTTATCATTATTTTTCAGAGAATATTTGTATGAAAATACTTGAGTGAAATTATTTTTTATAAAAATATGGTGCTATTATTATGTTTTCGCATATTCTCGTGATTTGGTAGTTGATACAAACCATGAAGCTCCCCATCAATGTCAATGCAACAAATCTATTCATCATCCCCACCTCACAAAGTCAATCATTTTCAACACAGATAGGGTATGGAGGAAGATCCAAAACAACACATATTAGTCTCCAACATTTTAAGA
>NW_018203455.1:0-571 GCF_001263595.1 Phalaenopsis equestris | reverse complement strand
ACTAAGATGCAACCAAAGTTGCATATTTCTCGAGTCGAGAGCATTAAATGATTTGTGAATGAGTCGTTACATTTTCTAGAGATATCCTCAATGTAGAAGAAAGTAAGTGAATGATATTAATTTAATAAGTTTGAGATACATTGACACTGTATGCAAGATGCAATGTAATAACAGATAATAACAGACATAAACTACATGACTGAAGTGTTACTGGTAGTACTTGTGAAGAATCTCTGCATTCCAAGTTCGGGGTAGGATTTTCCCTTCTGAATCCTTGAACTTGAAGGTTCCAGGCTTGATCATGACAATCATGATATATGAACATTCCCAGGAGGAGACAGTTTGTTGCATTGTGGATCACGACTGACGGCTTCAATACTATGCAAGACCAGGTCATTGATGGAGATAGTTCAAGGCTTGACTCTCTTGTTGAAGTGTTGATCAACTCTTTGGCGGTAGGAAACAAGTCTAAGATGGGCCACATCTCGTGTTTTTGGGAGATCCAAATTTTGCCAGAGCTTTTTCTCATTGCTATCCGAGTCGAAAGTCTTAACTCGTGGGTTTAGAACTC
>NW_018203454.1:0-571 GCF_001263595.1 Phalaenopsis equestris | reverse complement strand
GTGCTTCCTAAAATTTCTATTGATTAGAGCTTTAGCATAGAAAGTTGGTTTTCTGGGAGTGATATTCTGTGGAGCTTGATATAGAAAGTTATAATGTAACTGTGCATGTTTGTGGATACATATATATGATATAATATTATTTCTATGGATGTTTGAATACATATATGTGTATATATGTGTGAAAATGCACATACAGGTGTAAATACGATATATCTAGTTAATTTCGAGTTGGATCTAAATAATTTCAAGTTTATTTTATTTGAGTTGAAACAATTCCTTGAGTTGATTATAAGTGAAGCGATGTATTTCAGGTTTTGTACATAATTATCTGCTGTAAGTTTTTTATGTAAAAATATGCACTTATTATGTGCTATATAAAGTTAAGGTCGAGTTGACTATATGTAAACTAATGGATAAAATTTCAAGATGATTTGCAAAGTGCACGACATAAAATTGGACAATTATAAAATATAGGTTTTCCTAAAATGGACATGTACAACTAGGTGTAGAAAAAAAGTTATTAGATGGCTACCTAAAGTAATGCTCATGGTTTATGAATGAGTTGACTTGA
>NW_018203453.1:0-571 GCF_001263595.1 Phalaenopsis equestris | reverse complement strand
CAGACATTGGAAATTAAAATTTTTCATATTTATTTTTATAACTAACTATTAATAAATGAAAAAGTCACAATCAAACTGAATTAAAACAGTATAATTAAATTTATCTGATTTCAGGTTGTTCATATCTTCTATAAATAGTCTATTATATTGCTCCTCTTTTAATAAATTAAAAATAATTGAAAAGTTAGTTTAAAACAAAAATGAGTTAACCAAAGCCCAGTGAATATTCAAACTCCTAAACTACATTAATACAAGAAAAACAAAATAATATATAGGCTAGTTAAGTTTTTAATAAATTAATATAAACATCTGATATTTTAAAAATATGATGTTATTTAATAAATCTACTATATCAATAGCATATCTATATTATTTTATATCTGCACAACCGTCACAAGAGCAACGTCTAAACATTATATCAATTAAGGTACTTCATTATCAGTACCCTTTTTCAATTACGTGCTCGGGCGCCTTAACGTTCCCTCACTAGTATCATAAATAACCGACTTAATCATAATTAATCATGCACATAAAAACAGTCAAAATAGACATCATTCATGTGTTCATCACA
>NW_018203452.1:0-571 GCF_001263595.1 Phalaenopsis equestris | reverse complement strand
ATACATAGCACACAATTCTTATTTATTTACATATCGGCCAAGGGCCCGTTTGACATCACTTTTGTTTCATATGTTTGTTTTTATATTTTTCTTTGTTTTGAAAATATGTTGGTTCATATAATTTTTATATATATTTATATTTTATTTTAAAAGATAAATCAACTTGTTTTCAAAAACACTTAAAAGACGTTTCGAGTATTTTTAAAAACAGCTAGCCTAGTCAAATATTTTTTTTAATTTAAATCAAAACATAAAAATAATAACTAAAACTAATGAAAAATAAAAAATAAAACTAATACTATTGAAATCAAATTTATCCATGCATCACACTCAAGAAATAAAGAGTAACAAGAGAAAGAAAGGGAGGATTAAAGGATAGTATATCATATCCCCAGATTCAAATATTGTTTTACATTTAATGAATCTTTTATTTAGAAGCGGGTTAAACTCATTGTGAAATGACACTTATACTTCAGATTCTCTTCAATCGGTTGACTTCTGATCAGAAGATCTAAGATCAGTCGGCCTCCAATCAACCGCTTTATAGGTTAGTAGACTCTTAATCGATCAG
>NW_018203451.1:0-571 GCF_001263595.1 Phalaenopsis equestris | reverse complement strand
TAATTTATTATATATTAACCTTATTATTAGAAAGCATTTTTTCTTTATTTTATTTTCTCTAAATTCATTTTTTGAATTTATTTTAATCTTTTAATACACACACACATCTCGTTTTTAGATAATCAAAAATAAATAAATATAAAAGAAATAACCCTAACCTCAAAGTTTATGCTCGAGACCAAGTCTGGGTCCTTTTGCTACTTTCAAGATCGTTAAATGGCATTCGATAAGAGAGAGCAGATGAAAGAAGATTAGCGTACAAGCTCACAAAGTCAAGTATCGTTCACATCTCTCCCACACAGAAAACAAAATACTTCCTCGTCGTCTTCATCTTCTTAATAGCGTCACCTCCTTTGGCTTCAATTGTTGTTGTTTTGCCTTCATCAAGATGATGTCTCCTCCCACTCAAAAGCAATGTCATTCTTCCTTCTAGTACCCGCACCGAGCTGCTAGGGTTCTCGCGGTGCTCCTACTCGTGTCTCCCGCATGTAATTATTTATTATCATTATTTTTCTTTTTCTTGTCAGTGTTCTTTGACACTCAAAACCACAGTCGAGCTGCTGACACCTCT
>NW_018203450.1:0-571 GCF_001263595.1 Phalaenopsis equestris | reverse complement strand
TTTTTTATAAAATCCTAATCTTAAAGTATTTATTGTAATAAACTACAAGTTTAAAATTAATTCATTTCAAAACAATTACTCTTTTACATAGCCCATCGGGCAAATTTTAAAATGACATGTATGCATGGCTATCATATTTAATAGGGTCTACCCGCTTAGAGACAAATAAATTGCACCATTTGCATGCCCCTCAGAGAATTACTCTTGCTTCTATAACCTTACTAGTCCTACAAGATTTATTTGCTTAAGTGGTTGTCTAGTACAACTAGAGTGTTAAAGGCTTTTCTGACCATGTGAAATTGGAGTCCTCTATGGGATAAGGGATTTTGTAAATTGGGTCGTCTATTCTTTTCAATTATGTAGGCTTCCTTGTCATTCGCTTGGTAGGTGTAAATCTACATCTGCCTTTCATGTCCAATTAGAATCATATGCTCTTAGATATTTCTTTCTTGGGAATTTAGGTCTGTATAACTAGTTTGGACGAAACAACACACGAGTTGTTGACAAGTAATTTGTTGTCATGTTGGGTTGACTTCCTTCACAACTCATTAGAATTTGGGTTTTAATACGC
>NW_018203449.1:0-571 GCF_001263595.1 Phalaenopsis equestris | reverse complement strand
CTGCAATAAACTGTGAAGTGTGGCATATTTCTAAAATAATCTTAAAATAGTATTGGTAATTTAAATAACTTTGAAATAACGTTATTGAGATTATTTCGGGATTATTTCTTTATTATTTTAAATTATCGAAAAGAAAATTATATTTCACTTTAATAACCACGAAATAACATTTGTGGTTCCACTTTAATAACACTTTTGAATGTTATACTAAGACGTTATTATGTAAGGAGTCATGTCATATATATGAAAACGCACAGGTGCAATAAAAATGAGAAGCAACATAATGTTTATTACTAACTATTTTCTATTGGTGTTGCTTAGCTCCCCCATCAGACATGGACCAGACATGTTACATGCTTGTTTGGCTTTCCCCAAAAACATTGTCTTCATGCAGGTCGAGTTTTTCATATTTTTTCTGATGTACTTTTTAGAATTTTAAAAAGAGTCTGTATTAGAAATAAGGTATGACACGGGTTTCGATGTGTCGGATGAGCGAAACAACGTGACAAGGAACGAGAGTTGTTTGCTCACGTCTCATATTCTAAATTCCATTTATCTACAGAATTAGGAT
>NW_018203448.1:0-571 GCF_001263595.1 Phalaenopsis equestris | reverse complement strand
ACTATTTTTTATATTGTGACATCTGCCTTTAAGCTTGTTTAGTAAGGGGAGGGGACTCTTCCTCATTGCTAGGATATTAAGTCTCATTTGTAGTCAATGCTCTAGCACTTAAGTACCCCCCTTCAAATAATGAAATTTAATAAGGTTTACACATGGATTGTAGCTCTAGACAAGTGCTTTAAGGATTTTGATAGCTAGAGAAGTCCCCTTGAATAGGCGGTTCTTTGAACCGTTGGCGAGTTCCTTCTAGGTTAGCAAGTTCCTTCTAGGTTTGGTGATTGACATCTAAACTTGAGTCCTTTGGGTTAAGCAAGTGCCTTTTGAATATGAATCATCTAAATTGGGTGAATGCCTTCTAAGTTTTGATCAAATATTTTGACACCTTCAATAAGTGAATTTTGGGAGTATTTTTAATCATGATTTCTAGCAATTCACCTAATATGTTTAGCTTTCTCCTAAATTGTATAAATGAGTATATAAGTTACACCCACCAACCTTTATTATTATAGTTGACTAACTCGATCTACTTATCTTCCACATTTTGGAAAAATTAGTTGCAAAATAAAAAAAA
>NW_018203447.1:0-571 GCF_001263595.1 Phalaenopsis equestris | reverse complement strand
GAAGACACTACTTCAGTTAGCACCAATAAAGAAAAAGGAATATCTTTATACAACCATTCTCACAATGTTGAGATAGGTTGCAGTAACCTTGCCTTCTACTCAAGAAGAAAGGAAGTGAAAGAAAGGAATGAGGAAAAGGTTTAGCGTTGTTTTTCTCGAGGGATTTTCCTCTCCGAAGAGCTCTCTCCTCAGTCTCCAAGCACTGCAAAATAAATTAAAAATAATGAGAATGAATGACCCACTTTAGCCCAATTAATTATGCATTCCCTCTAATATTCTATGAAAATAATCTTTAATCCAACTAGAATCAATGTTATTGTCCATTGAATGGGAGGAGTAAAAATCCCTTACTGTTGAACCATCTAATTACTTTCTCATGCCCAATCCCAGATGCAAGTAGGTTGTATTGGTCCAAAAGTTAACAAAATGAGCCAAATCTAACAATATCATGGCATGGTAAAGCCAGAACTTGCGTAATTACTCTAATCTCTCAATTTAGCTAGCATGGTCACACTAGTATATGATGTAGTCATTCTAGTTCTAGCATGTTCGTGCCATTTTATGGCCAGGT
>NW_018203446.1:0-571 GCF_001263595.1 Phalaenopsis equestris | reverse complement strand
CAGGCCGAGTCGACTAATCGAGGCTAAAAGTGGAGACGACTGGCCAGGGCGGCCAGTCAAGGTGAAAGTGATGCTAACCAGGGGTGTCCAGTCAAAGGAAAGAGTAGTTGTTCACCGGGTCGTGGTGTCCGGTCCAAACAATGTGCAAGTGCAAGATGCCTCAAATAAGGCACAGACATGATGGAATTCAAAGCAGACGATCATGCTTGATAATAGTCATACTCGTGCTAACGATCTCACATAGGGCATCTAGGGCTTAGCACTTGGATGAGTGACATAGCCGCCTCCTGCTTTCATGAGGTGTGTAGAGAGATTCACCTCTGTGTCTCTAGAAAGAAAACACTCCACGATGTTATGGAATGGGCTAGCTATAAAGTTTTTCCCACTTTACAACCCATCGTGATTTTACAAAGCAAGCTAGCTACAAATTTTCTATCATTTTATATAATACAAACATCCCAATCGCTCCAAGAAAGATTGGGGTAAAGCAAGGGGAGATCAAGACTGCAATTTGTTAGGATTTAGGTCTAGGGTTCACAAACGGGAAACAATCAGTTCTGCAAGGGGTGTC
>NW_018203445.1:0-571 GCF_001263595.1 Phalaenopsis equestris | reverse complement strand
AGTTATTATCAGGATATATTATTAGGTATTCACTATATTCAAGATATTTCATTACATATTACTCAAGATACTTCATTACATCATTTATGAGGTACTTCGTTACACTATGTTTTTTTTGTAGTTTATTACGATGTGTTTGGGGCACTTTTTTTCACTGTGTTCAAGGTACTTCATTATACTTTTGGGTGCTTCGTTACTCTATTTTTTTGGATAGTTCATTACACAATAAGGTTCATCAATGACTGCGAGTATGAGGGGGCTGACAGCTGCCAACAGGCAGTGGTTGATGGTGATCGAGGACTATCTGGTTAAAATTTATGGGTAGGTCTCCACACCCCCCCTCAAGTGAACTGAGGGGTCTATTTATAGGATCCAAGGAAAAACATTTTGGTTCTTCGACCATAATGGGAAGTATTTGTAGTGTAAGTTGGCCGAAAAGGTCGTAGTTGGAAGCTACAATAGGACTCAACCATATAAGCCATATTAGGAAGTTGTAATAGTGTCAATTAGCCATAAAAGCCATTATTAAAAGCTGTAACAACATAATTTGGCCAAAAAGACCATAATTAGT
>NW_018203444.1:0-571 GCF_001263595.1 Phalaenopsis equestris | reverse complement strand
AATGAAATTTTTGCAGAAAACTTTTACGTCCACATGAATGACATCTCAGCTGACTAACACTGATATTTTCAAATACTAAAACGGTCGCAAATTATAGCATCGATCAAAATTGACACAACTTTTTGCAAATGATCTGTTTACATATCGTGTTCTTCGATATCACGTAGATGCCTACAAACAGAAAAGAAATAAAACTCACTTTTTTCTATAAATAAGTGGATCTTTATTCCAAAATATTTAGATTAAACTTTAATAATTGTTAGTTATTAAATTATCAATATTATTTCAAAGTAAGTGTAAAATAAAATAATCAATCAACTCACTCGTTTACTTTATCTCGAAAAATATTTAAGCATATTACATAATTCTTATATTTACATATTTCACATCAAAACTTTTATATTTACACACATAACACACAAATTTTTAATATCACATAAAAAGACATCACTATTATCACTTTTTTAAAAGTGAAACACATATTTTTATTTATAGGCCGAGCGGCCTGAGCTCGGCTTCTTAATAAGCTCACGAGTAGAGCTCGAGCTCAAGCTCAAGCCCGAGCTCGTCC
>NW_018203443.1:0-571 GCF_001263595.1 Phalaenopsis equestris | reverse complement strand
TCATGCAAGTAAACCGTCTCATAACTTTTAAGTCAAGCATACCTCCTTGAGTCCAGAACGCCAAGGTGGTAAATTATTATCTGACCTCATCAAAGAAAGCGGCTTCGGCAGACCATACTGCAAGGATTCAAAAATATCCATAGAGATGAAACCAAAAACTTATAATAAAATTAAATAAAGGACAATTCAAACCTTGATTTAAAAATAAAAGGACAATAGAGGCACTGTTATGATTTGCATACATTACATGGCATGCCCAGTAGAACTCAACATTATCACAGAAGGAATGTTAAAAAAGATTTCATGATTAGTGCTGCTTCAAATGAAGAAAGCATGTCACAAAAATGCTACAAATACCACGCACAAGCTTCACCTACAGGTTCCCTACAGGTTAACTGCCTCAAAATTATCCACAAATAAAGCATTTCAGGAGACAAATTATCAAGCACGGGTTGAGATATATTGAAACAACTTTATTTTTTGCAAAGTCCTGCTATAAAAAATAATCATGTCACTGAACATATTTAAATAACTTTTACGTGTAACTATAGATTTTAAAATTAATCTCGTC
>NW_018203442.1:0-571 GCF_001263595.1 Phalaenopsis equestris | reverse complement strand
GGCTCAACTAGTCATAACAAGGGTTTAATAATGAGATAATAATAATATAATATCAAATATATTTTATGCATGACAATTAAAATACATTAATATAAATACGTGTTCACTAGTATTTCTACACAATTAAAATACATGAATATAAATACGTGTTCACTAGAGATTTAACACATCAAAATTATAAAAGAAATAACAAGTACTTGAAATACGGGACATAAATAATTAAACAGAAGTTTATTCAGTATTAAGAAAGACTAATTACTCATAAAATTTACTATGAAAAAGAATAAAATGTATTGCAAGTATATTAATATAATTTGAAGGGTACGATTGAAAGCCTACAATTAATTAAGAATTTACTACAAATAATAAAAATAAAACGCCCTGACAAAGAAGTGAACTTTTTATCCCCTAATAAATAACAAATACTTACATCTAGACGATAAAAGTGTTTACTTTATATATGAAATCTGTTAAACTGCACCAAGTAAGTGTCCAACACAAACAATAATATTGCATTAGTCTTGCAAAAACATTAGTTATTGTTATTTTGACCCCCAATTAATGAACTAAA
>NW_018203441.1:0-571 GCF_001263595.1 Phalaenopsis equestris | reverse complement strand
AAATAATTTAAGAAAAAGGGCAAATACAAGCACCAACTTGCTCAAGCTTTGCTCATTTAGAACTCCATATTTGTAATGAAGAAAATAAGCATGGGCCATTTGATATAGTGTTTTGAGACCTTTGCTAACTTTTCCAATAGCTTATTTTCAAAAAATTATAAATGTACCTTCTTGATCAAGAAGAGGATGTAGGCTTAAAAATGAAAATTTGCTTGAAGATTGAAGGAATTCAAATGCTCTTTGCAAAACCCAATGCCAATATTCACCTCTAAAAATTGTCATTATTTACTTGTTCTCATCTGATCATCTGACCTCCATCATCAATTTATTATTGTCTTGTTTTGATAATTTATCCACCATCCTCTTTCTTTTATCAACGTCTTACTAATATGTCTAATAACACATCACCCTTCATTACTTCTGTAATATTCTTAGATATGCCTATAAGAGATCAATCAAGTATTTTGAACTTAATAATTCTATCTATTCCAATTGATGAGAAAACGAAATCTTTGTAATATGTACTTGAATGGTAGATTGTTTCATCTGAGTTAGGCCCTGAGTTTTTTTT
>NW_018203440.1:0-571 GCF_001263595.1 Phalaenopsis equestris | reverse complement strand
ATTTCTGCTTCTATCTCATTCTTGAGCTTGTTAAGCTGCTCTCTTTCTCTCTATCTCTCTCTATGCTGTGTTAGAGGGGGCATAAAGTTTTTGAACGGTGACTTTGTTGTTGGACTCTCCTTACTTGACCCAAAATGTAAGTTTAGATTTTTCTAATTAATTTTTAAGTTTGATTTGGGTCAAGAATTCCAACCTATTTTAATTTTTTTTATTGGGTTCGTGTTGACCCATTAACATAAACTTGAAAAGTCAACAGTAATCTGACTTAAAATTGAGTTGTCAACATAAAATTCACCCTTAAGTTGGCAAAAAAATTAACCTGAATAGCCATCATGCATATGTTAGACGAGTTAAATAGGTTGAGTTCAAGTCAATCTAATTGAAATGTGTTGAATTTTTAGACTTAAATTTGTCTCGCACACCCAATTTGACTCAAATTTTGTATGAGAAACCAAATTGACACCCATCATTGATGGATATTTTTCTATAAATTACATGGAACTTTAAGTTCATATGCTCTATATTAAGGTGGCCTATCAAAGAATATCATAACACTAATTATTATATTTTT
>NW_018203439.1:0-571 GCF_001263595.1 Phalaenopsis equestris | reverse complement strand
AAGTTTTAATGGCCACTTTTATAGTTATTGAGTTCATCATCATTCTAAAATTTTAAGTTTGTAAATGTCAATATGAATACATATGGCCAATTTTTCACAACAAAACAAAATTTGTTTTCTTATATTAATTGTATGTTCAGTACATGCAACACAACCAAATAGACATCATCAGTTGTTCATACAACAAAGAAAATAAAAATAAAACTTCTTATCTTTAATTCTGTTATTGTCATTACTCTCCATGATCTCTCAATATTAATGATGTTCACACTCTCAAATTTCTTTAAAATACTTATGAATGTCGTAGGGATACCTCAAATCCCGTCTTAGGCAGTATTATATAGAGAAAGAAGATAGAAAAATGAATTTTTGCTGGTTTAAAGGAGTTATTTGAATTGTGGAGCTATAACGCTATATCGCCAAACCAATATATTCAATTCTTACATTTCTTTCTTCCACTCATTAAATCCCTTAATATAATAATGTTTTGTGCTAACAAAATTGTATACAACAATAATTCAAATCCAATCACACCAATAACTATTGGTTGCCTCCCATAAAGCGCTTGGTT
>NW_018203438.1:0-571 GCF_001263595.1 Phalaenopsis equestris | reverse complement strand
TCATTTTGTGATAAAATATAGATGGTTATGTCTAACATCTCTCTTGAAGTCATCTTGAACTAGCCATGAAGTCCATGATTTATGTGCAATTATTCAAATATATCAATAAAAATATTACGCGTCATACAAAACATATTGTCGGACCTTATGGGGTGACCCACAAACAACTCTTCAACCCAATTATCTCCTATGTACGTAGATGGCGTGCTAGGATAACAAGCAACATATGAGTTGTAATATTCGTACATTAAACAAAATGCAGCTACAATCTTTCTCATGTGTCTTTTCTCTATCTGTGATATTTATTATTTATTCAACTAGCACTTAAAAATAAACTATATTTAACATTGAAAGGTGGCATATAGACCCTAGATATATGGATACTTAACCAGTTAGCTAAGACTTATTTAATTGTAGGGGAGGAAATAACTTCACACATTCTTATAATTAATTGGAACTGGTCGAAGTACCTTAGAGTTGTGCCATATATTTCTCATTTTCATATCAAATAGTAAAAAGAAGGTAGGATTGAAAGTTAACTATGTAGCCCAACAAATTTGGTTATTTACAA
>NW_018203437.1:0-571 GCF_001263595.1 Phalaenopsis equestris | reverse complement strand
GATGAGTTTGTGCCTCATAATAGAAGGATGTGCGAGCCTCCTCTGGAAGCCGAAGGAGACGATAATGAAGAAAATCAAGATTCTAGGGGATTTGGTGAGCGTGAAGCTCGCTCTGGATGAAATGGTCATGAAATTCCAAGGGGACAAGGAGAGCGTGGCTTTGACCATCACCCTCATGATGAACTAATCAAGAGCATGAAGATCGAGATTCCAAACTTTCTTGGAAATTGTTGGGGGTCCAATTTTCAAAGAACTAACCAAGAGCATGAAAGTGACTCTGGATGAGAGCATGAAGATTAGTTGACAGCTATTCAAGATTATTTTAAACGGTCGAACAATTTTCCAAGAAAATCTTCATCCTCTTCATCCTCGTCCCCTAGGAATTTCACGCTCATCAAATCCCCTTGAATCTTCATCCTCTTCATTATCGTCTAATTCAGCTATCGGAGGAGGTTCGCACATCCTTCTATTATGAGGCACAAACTCACTCAGGTTTGACGCTTCTCCATGTTATCAAATTTATGAATGATTTGTTCTAGAACCGATGTCAGTTGCGTGATCTGTGTTTGTA
>NW_018203436.1:0-571 GCF_001263595.1 Phalaenopsis equestris | reverse complement strand
TGGTTATAAAATTCCTAGGGCTTTAAATCATATATAATTTTGTTAATTAACTTTATATAAAAATGATTGAAAATAAAATCATTAATTATTTATAAATAATTTTTTTATTGATAAATAATGCAATGATCCCTCAAAAGTAAAGTGAGTTTTGGCTGTATTATATTAGTTTTGACAAGATCTTTATTGATCGTTTGTTACTTATGATGAATGAGCAACAATTGTAAATAGTGGTGGGAATTGGAGGTTGCACATATCCCCTAGATTTAAGGAAACCATATTTAACTCTATATAAAAAGTAAGTTTTGCACTTAAATTCTCTTAGCCCCCTAAATTTTAACTAAATTATTTCATCTCCTCTCACTTAAAATCTTAATTATGCCACTAATTGTGAACGAATAGTTGTAGCCATGCTAGACAATGGACCAAATTCTCAAGATGTTGGGAGGGGTGACCCCGCCTAGGTATTATGGGTTGATAATGATGGTAATGCTACCTAGAATATGATTTAATGTATACTTGCAATATCTATATTTAATTTGCTATATTTCAAATATTTAGAATTATATTTTTT
>NW_018203435.1:0-571 GCF_001263595.1 Phalaenopsis equestris | reverse complement strand
AAAATCACTATTTATGGTAAAAAATTTGGAAAAATTGATGGAAAATGCAAAGATTTGTTAGTTTAAGCTTTTAGATGTTGAGTAGTGATTTGGAGTTAATTGTGGATTTTATTTTGAATTTTATATATTTTTTTAGAAAATTGCACCGAGAATGAAAATAAGCAAGGGGAAAGCTTCATTCGATTCAAGTAAATTTGTTAGTTTGAGAGCAAAGGACAGATATAGCGATGCACTGCATATAAGAAAACTGATTCCTGAGCGATGTTTTAAAAGTCCTTGAGAAGCTGTTGAAGAATTGATTTTTAGCCGCCAGTGAGAGCAGTTCTATTGTTTTTCCGTTGTCGTCGTGATTTCTGTTGTACGAGAGTTCTTTGGTAATCTCTCGGAGGCTGATGAAGGAGGAGTCAGAGTGAAGGCAAAAATAATACCATTTTCTCCTAAGGTAATTAATGAGGTTTATCATTTGCGTCCTAGTACTTGTGTTTTTATGTAAGCTATAGTCCCACAGAGGAGGAGCTAGACGAGATTATATCATATTTAACTGTTGGGAGAGGATTATGGAAGATTACGA
>NW_018203434.1:0-571 GCF_001263595.1 Phalaenopsis equestris | reverse complement strand
TTTGTCTGGTGTGGTTAATGTAATTGAACAAAACTATGCAACCAAATATTTTTACTTTAGAGGTGAAGGATTGAATGTGAGATAGGATTTTATGAGGGTGCTAAGAGGTTTGTTAAAGTTTGGCACTATATTGGGGATCTTATTTATGAGATAAGTGGATGTGAGAATAACATCCCCCACAAGTGTTTAGTACGTTGTTAGTGAATAGAAATTAATGATCCACTTTGAGGAGATTTTTGTTCTTTCTCTCAACCACACAATTTGATTGGGATGTGGCGATACAATAACTTGTATGAATGATGTCATTTTTGGATAGAGATGGATCGGGAGTGGAGTTGTAGTAGTCTTTTACATTATTGATTTTGAGTATTTGAATTTTGCTCTGAAATTGAGTGAGACTCATGTTGTGAAAGGTTTCAAATGTACAAGAAGATTCAAATTTTTCCTTCATGAGAAAGGCCTACGTGGTTCTGGTGTGATCATCAATGAATGTGACAAACCACATAGTCTCATTTATATTTTTTTTATTTTTGAGGACCCCCATATATCACTATGAACCATATGTTGGTTT
>NW_018203433.1:0-571 GCF_001263595.1 Phalaenopsis equestris | reverse complement strand
AAAAAAGTTTCTAAGCCATATGCAAGCAATGAAGCCTCTTTCAAGCCACCCGTGAGCCATGTCATGTCAACCTCCCCTAAGTGGCAAACGGAGGACCCTCTTTCAAGGTACTATTTAAGTTCCTAACCCTTCTCATGATTCTCTTAAACCCATGATTAAGCCATACTCTCTTGGATGGGGACTTGACGACACTAGTCCACCTGACCTCCACCAGCCTTAGCCACCTTGGGAGTGACCCAAACCCATTTCCATGAACCAAAACCAAAGTTAGATCAAAATTGACCCAAAACCATTTCCGTTTTGAATAACACCCTTATCCATGCTTGAACACAATTGGCTCCACAAAGTCCCACCACTAACTTCCCACAACCAACAAATGACCCCACACGTGTTGGTCGGCCACCCTAGCCACTTGAAAACCCTAACCTGAGAGCCACCCATGGGGTAAAACTCAAATTGAGCCCATCCAATGTGGCTTGCCCCCATTGGACACTTCCTCAGGTTTCCGCTTCACCTAAGAGCCACCTTAGATACTTTGGCTTGGCCAATTGAAGCCCCTAAACACACTCTA
>NW_018203432.1:0-571 GCF_001263595.1 Phalaenopsis equestris | reverse complement strand
GAGGAGTGATTGGAAAGAAAGAAAATAAAATGAAACTAGATATATAATTTAAAAAAAACGTGGAGAGCTTATGTAAGGTTATATTTGTGTGATAGGTCAAGAGTATGCATCCAAAATGAGATTGGATCAAAACACCTTCGTGCACACATCCACAAAGAAGTTCCCTATATAAGAAACCCATATAACCAGATACCCAATATTATATTTTATTTTGGGGTAAAGAGAACCTCCTAAAGGAACATTACTCTTTAATTAATTAAATATTGGAGGATAACCAAGAATACTCTCGATAATATGAATCTTGCTTACATTTTGTGATAACTAATGAATAGGTATATCAAAAGAATATGGTTATCTCCAATAGAAACATCTCTATGCTTCCAAAGCCTACACTGGGCCATGAGGGTATAAGGCGAATCTCTCACATCTTAAAGGGGCAGGGGTTTGTTCAGCAAATGAGGCCTATGAAATAACCTGATCATCTCAAATATGGTCCACAACATGCTTCAAAGACACTATTGGGTTATAAGGGCAAAGAGTGAATCACTGTATTTAAAACAAGCAAATGTTT
>NW_018203431.1:0-571 GCF_001263595.1 Phalaenopsis equestris | reverse complement strand
AAATTATACCCCAGTGCGGATAGAAGGGGCCCCATGTTGCATCGTCATAGGATGAGAGTATTGCTGGTAGTGTGATGATTGCGGCGCATTGTGCATCCCCGCCGCCATCATCCTCTCGGCCGCGTCGATGGACCCGGTGAGCTGCGATATCTGCGAGAGCGCAGCTGCTGCAGCAGTATTCAACCCCGCAGCAGCTTGGTACGGGTACCCACCTTGCTCCGCAGCTGGCGCGTACGCCATCCCATGCGAGGCGGAATTGTGGATCTGAGCCGCATCGGCCTGCGGAACAGCGGAATCCGGCTGTGCCTCCGCATAGTAAACGCCGGCAGTGGCCGCGGTGGAGGTGGATGAGTAGTCGTGAGGGTAATAGGGCTGGTGGTAGTAGGCTGATGCAGCGTAGTATTGATCGCAGGCGGCATAGTACGCCGCATAGGCTTGAGCCTGAGCGGGATCGTAAGCTTGTTGCTGATCTGATTGCTGTGCTTCAGCTAGCGAGGAATTGTCCATCGCCTTCCGTCGGCGCACTCAAAGGATAGAAGGGAAGAGAGGGATTGGAAAAACAAGAAGAACC
>NW_018203430.1:0-571 GCF_001263595.1 Phalaenopsis equestris | reverse complement strand
CTAGGAGGATTGCATCCAGACATCATGTTTAAAATCTTGATCTAGAACATTAGGGGAGTGGCTCCTCCCTTAATAGATTGAAGCACATGTGTTGGGTCAATAAAATCTTTATATTTACTATTCTGGAGCCCATGGTAATTGTTAGTACTAATAAAATTTTTAGCCACTTCAAAAATTTTCATCACTTGTGCAATAAAAACAACAAAAGCTAGATTTTTTGGAAAAGGAATGTCACCCTTTCAATTGTGGAGGATGATGAGCAATTTGTTTTAACTTAGTACAAGATGGAAGATTACCTTGGCTGGGCCCATTTTTTTATGCTAGCTCCTTGTTGTAGGATAAATATCTTTTGTGCCACAAACTTGAAATTATGAGAACTGCCATTACTGATAATTAGTTTGTTGGAGGCGATTTTAACATGATAATGAAGCCTACTGAGAAGAAAGGTGGGGGAAGGTGTGACACTACTCTTATAAACCGATTTTGTTATTCTATCTCTCAATCTGGTCTTTTTGATTTGGGATATGCTGGTGCCCCTTTCACATGGAGAAGGGGATTGCTTTCTCAAAGG
>NW_018203429.1:0-571 GCF_001263595.1 Phalaenopsis equestris | reverse complement strand
GCCACCCGCCACAATGGGATAAGTAGCAGAGATTGGGTTGTAGAATCTCCAGTATGAATAATACAGTCGTAAGAAAGACTCTGAAATCTGATGTCAGGTCGATGTATATTTTCTGATTTTTGGAATAAACATTAGTGGAACAGAAAGTAGGAAAATTTACATACATTCCACTTAATTGCTATGTATTTACATATCTAACATCTACACTTCAGTTTTTACACCATGTCATCTTATCTATGCATGAAAAATGTCGTATTTTGTATGTCATTTGAAAGATTCGAGTGTTATAAACTTAAGAGTAAATTTTAGGTGTTAGATTTATAAATACATAAGTATCGGTCTGTATTTATGTAAATGCCCTGAAGAAGTAATTGTGATGTAAAACAGTTGGACACTATATACAGTCATATTGAAATATGTCTGATGAAATGAACCCTTGTTCATGAACATGCTTATAATTGTTGAAGGAATATATGATATAAGTGTTGGCAAAAGCATAAATTGACTATTAACTGTATGGGACTCATGGAAAGCTTTATGCATGAGAGAGAGAGAGAGAGAGAGAGAGAGA
>NW_018203428.1:0-571 GCF_001263595.1 Phalaenopsis equestris | reverse complement strand
TGATACCAAATCAGATTAAGTTTAAATGGAGTAAAATGATCAGAATTCAAAAAACAAGAAACTGAAAGCTCGTACAATACAGAAATGAAAAAAACATAAAGTCAGCCCTTATGCTAAGGGATCATCATCAAACACAGAAAAAAAACCAAATCTTTATCTTCATCTTCATCTTGCTCCTACTCTTCCTCCTCTTCGACTGGATGCATGTGGTGCTTGCTCTTGTGATTAAACTCTCTATCATGCGTGTGAAGCTATCTGGAACGAGCTGATGGCCTTCATACACTTGTTAGAGCTCTTCAAATATTCATCGTACATGACAGGCAAGCTCTTCACACTGAGCCTGGAATGAGCTGGGCCACCCACACATGCTCAGGAACGTTTGGCATCAAACGCCATACTCTTTACTCAGTTGTCGTAACCTCTTCCATTCTTCTTCCTCGCCGCCCATGTTCACATCTCATAATCAGACTGTGTAGTGGTAAACTGGTTAACAAAGCTGACAGATGGAGAGGTCTGGTTGAATATTGATTCTGACCGTTTATACGCAACAGTATAACTGTCGGCATAATTT
>NW_018203427.1:0-571 GCF_001263595.1 Phalaenopsis equestris | reverse complement strand
AGAAGGAACAGTAAGATCGCGTAAACTTTATTCATGAAATGAGCCCCTATGTATAGGAATGGGGGTCATGAGATTACATCCATACTCCTAGTAAAGTAGGTATGATAGGGGATATTTTGGTATAGTTTTAAGGTCAAGAGCCTGAAATGGTGTCTGACTGTGTTATGATCTGGGTGGCTATGGGTTGGGAGCTTGAGGTTGCGTTCAACCGAGTTAAGATCTGGATGACCATGGTTGAAGGGTTGACCAGGAGGAGTCGATCGCCTGCTTAAGATTCGGGTGGCTCCAAACATCTGCCCCGCATGGATGAGGAATCCTGGCAGAATGTTCGTGTGAGGTTTGTTCTTGTGACTCTTTAAGAGAATAGTTGATTTCCATCTGTCATAGAGTTATATTTCTCCAGGCCAGTAGAAGCCAGACAAGTAAATGTGGACTCTTGAATTGCTCCTGGGGTCCTAGCTCGCCCATCACCTTCTCTAATGGCTGGCTGCTGGATTTCCTTGAGATTCATGCTGACACATTTTTTATGTGTGTGTGTGTATGCGCGTATATATATATATATATATATATA
>NW_018203426.1:0-570 GCF_001263595.1 Phalaenopsis equestris | reverse complement strand
GCTAAATATAAATTGGGTCAAGCTTTTGACTGTATTTGTGAAATTAAATAATTACGTAACTGTGGGTCGGGTTAGGATGCAATCTATATTCTTATAAATAGTGACTATGCAAATTTCAGGTACATGAAGGGGGTAGGATTAGTACATGAAAGGGCCATCAACCAAAATCCACATATAGTCTAAGTAATCTTCTGCTTTTAAGTCATTAAATGCTTAGGTGTAAATTTGCACTCTCTTCAGTATATTGTTTGTTCTGTTCTCAACCACTCAAAAAGCTCAAAAATTTGTTTTTTCATCTATCACACATTGTCAGTTGATCGTCAGGCTAAATCTAGAGGCATGGATGGGAAGGTTGCTCTGGTTGTTGTGGTAATGGTTCAACTGACAAGGTTTGATAGATGAGGAGAAGGAGGGGGTATGCTTAAACCTGCTATCTCTGACTATTTGAGAAAACTCTATGGGTGCCTACTTCTCCACAGCTAGTGTACACTCCACTGCTACTATTTTGAATTCATTAGGGATTGTGGTGGACATCTTCTTTATCCTTATTTTTGTATTTCTCTTTTTTTT
>NW_018203425.1:0-570 GCF_001263595.1 Phalaenopsis equestris | reverse complement strand
TGGAAGCACCAGTGGCAAAGCTATTCGAGGCACTTTTGCAAGTTATTCAAAGCACCTCCGTTGAGCTGCCTGTGCACAAAAAACAACCAAAGAAAACACAAGCCTCATCCTCCTCGCAACTCAGTATAATAGCAAGCCTTCCCACCGAACCATTTCTTCCTTTAGATCCTTACCTCTTTGCTCATGCATCCAAAGTCATCGTTGACTGCTATCGTCATATAGAACTCTTCCATGTTCGTAGTCGAGTTAAGCCAGACTATTTTCAAAACCACATTTCAAACTTACCCCCATTCTCCTCGAACCCATCATCATCATACTCAATATTAAAACAAACATTTTCCCCGGACTCACCCGCTGGCAAAGCCCCAACTTTTATAATTATTACTAGTTCAACACCAACACTTATGGTTTTGCCGAAGAGATCCCTTATTCTGGCCTCAATGTGGTCGGCTTCAGCTAGATCGTTTCCCTTACCTCTACGAAGTTCGAAACCAACATCATGGATTGGTTGGCCAAAATGCTCAAACTCCAACCTTTTTTCGAGGAGCTAATATTACATGCGGCATCCAC
>NW_018203424.1:0-570 GCF_001263595.1 Phalaenopsis equestris | reverse complement strand
ATATATATATATATATATATCACCAAAGATGTAAATAGCTCTTATTGATTATTTATACACACAGGTAAAAGAGAAGTAAATGAAGGAGACATCGATATTTTTACGTGAAAAACTCTTACAAGAGAAAAAACCATTAGGTATAGCTGGCAAAATAATTCGCTATGTAATTTTAAGTAAATATGTACACTTTTCTATTGAATTAAAGAAAATGAAATTGTTAAGCTGATAATCATAGTTGTACAATAGTAGTGTGGCTCTATGTAATTCACTTTGTATATATATACTTCCCCAACCACCTCTTCGAACGGTCTGTATTGATTCTCCATAATCATAAAGATTTTTAATAACTTGAGGGCATTAATGACCACATAATTAGGGATCTTAAGTTCGTTGGATTCCTCTTGTCTAAACGCTCGATTTAACTATAAATATATTAAAATTGAAATTAATCTGACATTTGATTAACAATCCAAAGTCTCTACATGAGCTTTAATGATTTGATCTGGGCTTGATTGTACCTGGATTGAAATGATTTTGATATCGTTGGATTCATCTTGTCGAGACGACCGA
>NW_018203423.1:0-570 GCF_001263595.1 Phalaenopsis equestris | reverse complement strand
TTTTTTGTTAGATATGTAAATACACAGAAATTGTGTGTCATTCATGCTAAACACTCAAAATATTATTATTTACAACCATCCATTTTCTCAAATATGAAAGTTTAGGATGAATCTTTACAATATTTTTCTTTTTTTATTAAATTTTCAATTATTTAATCATGACATAAAATGAGAGCTGGTTTTACTTATCATGAATTTTCATATATCACGATCGGAACATGAGACACAATTTATTGACCAGATCTATTTCAAAAAGTTGAATATTATGTTCTATCAACAAATCTATTTTCATAACACTTTAATCTTTCATAATACTTCAAGTAGTATGTCGACCAATCTTTCATAACACTTCAATCGCATGCACAGTAATTCAAATATATTGGTAGACATACTATGCTGCTCGATTACGTCGGAGCCGCCGAAGTTCTGAAATAGCTGAGAAGGTGGCGACAAAAGCGCGACGAACAAAGAACTTCAAAACTCTCGTCTGCCTCCTCCTTTGCGCCGCTCCTACCTAAACCATTGAGAAAGAGTTATGACCCCCTTTATTTTTTTATTTTTTTATTTTTT
>NW_018203422.1:0-570 GCF_001263595.1 Phalaenopsis equestris | reverse complement strand
AAAAAAAAAAAACAAAACAAACATAAAACATATACAAATTTGATAATAATCCTCAATTATCATTAAATTTGCCTTCGTTTTAAGTCTGATATGTCTGACCCAAATTTTCTCAATTTTTGTAGTGCCCTCGATTAAAAATTGCATAACCCAACAAGAGATTGTTTTGATGGTCTTTTTTTGTAGGATAGAGAAGCAATAGGCATGAACTCTCCAATATTTACAAGAATATATTCAACAAATAATATCATCAAAGTATAGTAAAGGTTGTTTTTTGAAAAACTAATAAAATGCATGAGCTTATCAATTTCATAGCACTCATGATGGACCATCTCAAAATTACATTTAAGTTTCACCTCCACCATAACCTATTCAGGATCTCCTCAATACTGTAGTTCAAATAATTCTTCTTATGATACCAAAGAACTCATAATGCCTCTACAGCCTTAATAGACTTGAACCATCACATCTTATTAGTGTCCCTTATATTATCATGAAAACTTTAATAATGTAGCCAAGATAAATTTATTTTAATGGAAAGGCATTAGCTTACTTTCAATATGATTTTTTTTT
>NW_018203421.1:0-570 GCF_001263595.1 Phalaenopsis equestris | reverse complement strand
ATAAAATAAAACAAAAAATAGAAAATAAAAAATATACGTGGTCCCCTTTGTAAACACATATATTTCAGTAAAGAATGCATACATTCAAATAAATAAATAGCAGGCTTACAGATACTTACATAGCAAGCATACATACTATAAAAAGGAGAAAAAAGCATGCATACATGCATATCTATATCTATCTATCTATCTATCTATGTATCTATCTATCTATCGATCTATTGATGAAAGTTTATGCGCGCATGTACATTTGTCTGTGTGTGTCGATATATGTGTGTGTGGATATATCCACACACACATATATCGACACACACAGACAAATGTACATGCGCGCATAAACTTTCATCAATAGATCGATAGATAGATAGATACATAGATAGATAGATAGATAGATATAGATATGCATGTATGCATGCTTTTTTCTCCTTTTTATAGTATGTATGCTTGCTATGTAAGTATCTGTAAGCCTGCTATTTATTTATTTGAATGTATGCATTCTTTACTGAAATATATGTGTTTACAAAGGGGACCACGTATATTTTTTATTTTCTATTTTTTGTTTTATTTTAT
>NW_018203420.1:0-570 GCF_001263595.1 Phalaenopsis equestris | reverse complement strand
GATGGGCTTGAAGTTTGCATGTTCTAGGTTGATCTTTTTGTATTATGTCGAACTGAGTTCATTTAAATCCACTGGATTTTGAAAATGTTTACCAGTTATGTTAACTTAACTTTGTGGTTCGATTTCTGTTATTGTGTGTTTTCAAATACTCGCTTTTGGCTAACATTCTGTTTGTGATGGATTTAGATCTCACTTTTTCTGAAGATTTTACATTTTTTGAGCTCTGTAATATTTAGTACTAGTGCAGAAAATCATTTTCCGATATTTAATATTTCATTTATTGGTTAGGTGGAAGCTAGACTAGAATTATGTTAGTGGATAACATTATTTGTAGAAGTTAATCTTGAAGAAGCGTATTAAATAACTAATATTTAGTTAAATGATTTATTCAATGCACTTAACTTTAAACAGACGTTAATTATTTCATCAAGAAAGGCTAATCTTAAGACATTTTTTGATTTGAATGAATTGCAACAAAGGAAATGGTAATGAAAATGATAAAAGGAATTGAATTGTATCTTTTTTTTACCTCATTAGTTCGGCGGAGAATATAATTGGTGAATTTTTTTT
>NW_018203419.1:0-570 GCF_001263595.1 Phalaenopsis equestris | reverse complement strand
CTGTTAGCTGCTGTTGGATGCTAATTATGTTGCCATCCATGGTGTTTTGCTTTAAGTTTCTATTTCTTATATCATATTTCTTTGGTTGTTTCATTTTAAGGTTTTGATTTTGTTTGGTTAGTTTTGTTTGTTATTGTCAGGGCTGTGGTCATGTTAGTTGGGGTTGTAATGTGTGTTTGTCAAATTATACTGTTTTTAGTTATTTTTATGCCTAAGATGTTTTATTGTTGTGATCATGAGAAAATTTAATCAATCACACATGTATCTTGTTGTAATTTTTGAATTTGAAATCATTAGAGTTAAATTTAAATAAATTTCTAGTTTTGAGACGTTTTAAATGATGTCAAAAGTAATAACACTTTAAAAGAGATTTTTACTTATCAATCATCGAAAACTTTAAATATAATTGATTAATCACCTAAACTTTAAATTTTATATTTCAACCACCAAAAAAGTCACCCAAAATTTTAAATGAAATAAATTGAAGACTCATTTTTGAAAAGAAAATAATATTTTGGGTGTTTGGAATATAAGTTCGAAGTTTTGGGAGATTGGTATGTAAAAGTTGAT
>NW_018203418.1:0-570 GCF_001263595.1 Phalaenopsis equestris | reverse complement strand
ATTCTTGGGATAGAAGTAAGACCACCTTAAATGGAGTAAGATTTCCAATGCCCTCATTACCACTTAGAACTAGATGTAAGACTCCCTTAAATGGAGCAAGGTTTTCCTTTCTTATTGTAACAAATTCCACACTTCAAAATCATCAAAATTCTCAGGATAGGAGTGAGACAATCTTAAATGGAGCAAGGATTCTGATTTCTACATCACCTTGTAGGTTGGATGTGAGTTTCTATGCTTTCTTTTCTAATATTACAGACATTCATTTGTTATTGCTTGGTTTGGATGTAAGTCTACGTGCTTTCCTTCCAATGTAGCAGACATTTCTTTGATTAGTTCTTTAGTCGGATACGAGTATCTAGCTTTCTTTCACAATCTAATCCCTTCGTTCACCAAATATAAACTATCCACTTCATCAAACCAATTTATCGCAACTATTGAATCCCCAATAGGGAGTTTTGATGATCTCAAAAGTATATCTCAAAAGAAACAAATGAATCAACAAATAAAATTCAAGACACGAACCTAAAAAAACAAAATTACATTTGAGCCTCTCCCGGAGTACCTATTCAA
>NW_018203417.1:0-570 GCF_001263595.1 Phalaenopsis equestris | reverse complement strand
TTTATATTGAATTTGAGACCTTTGCATTATCCAAATTTTGAACAAAAGATTTATAAGAGGATAATAACTTTTCATGGGTCACAAATTCTTCTATTGGATGTTTTGTGTATACTTGTGGTCCATCCTCTTGGTGTTCGTGATGTGTTGACCCAATCTTTGTGTGAATGATTTGGGTGTGTGGAGTTGGCTTTGGTGATTTGTATTCTTGATTTTGCATATTGTCCCTTACATGCTCATTAGATTTTTTTCTTTATGGTGTACACTCTTAGTTCTCAACTTCTGGTGGGAGCTGTGAGATAATTTAGTGTAGTAATAGGTGTCTTGAGATCAAGTTCGGTCTGATATGGTTGATGTAAATGAACAAAAGTGATACAACAAAAAATTTTTAGTGGTAGATTAGAGGTAAAAGACTAAATGTTGGGTTAGAATTTTATGAGGGCGTTGAGAGATTTGTCAAACTTTAGCACTCTGTTGTGCATTCTTTTTATGAGATAAGTGGATATGAGAATTATATCCCCCAAAAGTGTTTATGTACATTGGTAGTGAATAGAATTGAACGGGCCACTTTGA
>NW_018203416.1:0-570 GCF_001263595.1 Phalaenopsis equestris | reverse complement strand
TGTATTTAAATATGGAAGTTTAGGTGTGAGATATGATCCCATGAGTTTATTACACCCACCTTTAGACAAACACTCCATGAGTAATTATCAGAAGTCTTGTAGGCATCCTGAATGGACTTGTACTCTGCCATTAAAAACATTTATTAAGAAATGTCAGAAATCAATTATGAATAGGAACTATACTCTATACAGGGAGTGAAAACAGAATTAGTTTCCACCTTTCATAATGGAATTGAAGTTGAAAGAATTCTGCTCTCTGCTCCCCAGTCTATACATGCAAACTAAAATGTAGAGTTCCAAAATGGAGGCATCTAGACAAAAAAAAAAGATATTAGGTGATTCAAAACAAGACCAAAACATAGACGTTTAAATAAATTTAGCACAAGTTGATAAAAAAATTTTTTTTTTTATTAGAACTTTGAAAATTAAAAAATCTGTTAGCACAAAAATGCAATATGAAAAATAAAAATAGTGTTGTATGAAATCACTTAGGGGCTGTCTGGCAACAATTTAGGGTAGGATTTAACGTAGACGCAGGCTAAATCTTGCCAGACGGTCATTTTGGACAAA
>NW_018203415.1:0-570 GCF_001263595.1 Phalaenopsis equestris | reverse complement strand
GATGTTTGTCTAAGGGGACAAATTTAAGTCGACCAATTAATAGAAGATTTTATGTGAATCAATTGTATCTTTATTGTTCATAACTCAAAAGATAGAAAGTCATTGGGGAACATACAAAATGTGGTAGTGACTGTAATATAATGAGATAATTTGGCAACAATCACCTAGTCAGAGAGCTCTGATCGTAAATATTAGTTTGTGATGTTATTTGACAGCAAAATTATGTCAATAAAGGACTCAGGTCACGTCCTTACTGAATAAAACTACTTCAAGTATGTGACGACACACTTGATATGAAATTAGCTCTTCGTGAGCATAAAACAATTAAAGTTTGTCACCCTCGACAAATTGTTGTGAAAAGTGGATGGAGTTTGCTTTAAGTCTTAAATGATTTAGATTTAAATTGAGTGTTGATTAAAAAACTTAGTTTGAAATTAACCAATCCAATTGAGATTTTCAGTCAACACGACCATCGTCAGCGATTAGAACATTTGAAGCGCTCATGTTTACGAGAAATTATTACGTACAGAGAGCGTACGCAAGTTGCGTGCGCTCTCCGATCACAGCCGC
>NW_018203414.1:0-570 GCF_001263595.1 Phalaenopsis equestris | reverse complement strand
CAAACATACAAATATGTACACAATAAAACTTTAATATTATTTTTCAAATTTACGTCTAAATGATACAACTAAAATCCTCCTAAATTAACCACATTATAACTCTCTGACAACGGTGCCAAAAACTTGATACCCTCCCGGTTCAAGTGCACTTGCGCACCAATGTTTCCAGCAATTATACATTTCATATCAAGAATATTGGATTTGTGGGTCTGGAATATTGATCTGATTGGGAGCGAGATAATTAAACTTAAGAAATGTTCTAGCTTAGAAGGTTTAGTACGTAGCATGGAAATAAAGATAATTTTTGTATGAGTACTAGTTCGACCGAATTACAATAAATCTTACTGATTTACTTCTAAAGAAATTCTATTAAATATAATTAAACTAGTGAAAATCAAGAAATAAAAATTACCCTTTCTTCCAATGATCAAAGTGGTGCATAGGACCATAATACTTTGAATTGCAAATGTGGCTTGCGACAAATAAGAGGAATTCTAGGAATTCTCTTCTTTACTCTCTCCCGAGTGTATAAGGAAGTTTGGTTAAACTAGTTTTAATTCCTTAAACCTC
>NW_018203413.1:0-570 GCF_001263595.1 Phalaenopsis equestris | reverse complement strand
AAGAACTTGAAAGAGGTTATGTAAATATGATTTTGGTCGAGCCAATCTCTCCAATAGATTTGTATGCAGTGGATGATGGATGGTGCACAGTTTGGACTAAACCTTCCAAGAAGATACTGGATCAGATTCAGGCCACCTCAGCATAAGTCTTAGCTCAGAGTCTGCAGCCCATCAGACTAGTGATCACCATTATGCCAGAGAAGCAATCATAAGAGGAGATAAAGAAGAAGGAGAACATCGATAAAGTGAAGACCGATAACACGAAGGGTAGGTTAGGAGCTGTCGTTGTTAGATTGGTTGTTTTGGATTTGAGGGAAATACCCCTCAAATCATTGACTTTGTACGATTATCTCTATGTCACTCTGGGATAATATAATTTTGAGATTTATTATTTTGGCTATATTATGACTGTCTCCAATGGTAAAGTAACTAATTACGACTAATTTAACCCTAATTTTGGTTTCCAAATTAATCCTCAAATCATACAAGATTCTGATGGATATACATTAAATGTGAAGAAGACATCAACAACGTCGGCTACAATAGTTTTGAAAGTGAGGAACTAGTCTT
>NW_018203412.1:0-570 GCF_001263595.1 Phalaenopsis equestris | reverse complement strand
ATTGAGAATAGCTTTCACTTATATCTCACTTTACTGAATTCTTTTAACCAGGCTGGAGAAAGACCCTAAGCAAATATATAACAACTCAACGTGATACATTTCTTAACTGGACAAACAGAGCTTATTCTTATACTTGTTCAAATTATGAAGGAGTACTCAACCGTTGAAATTCCTGGGAATGTGGTTAACTATATTGAATCTTAAGGAAATTGCCTAATGAGAACCAAACCATTCAGTGATCAATTTGCTCAAAGAGAATGGAGCTAGAATTTGCTAAATTAATTTGAAATTTTTGTATCGAGTTTGTTATAGAAACACAAGTTCGAACAAAAACATATTAGAAAAAGACGAACTAGTAAGTAACCACATTTCAATACAACAAGGAAAAATAGAATGTATGTATGCAAAAGTTAAATCTTTTATTAAATAGATAGAGAGTACATATTTTTTTTAATATATTACAAGAATTCACCATAAGAGTTAAGTTTATACAAAAAAAGGAAAAAACAAAGAAATCTTTGTTGGAGATGCTAAAGTTGACTTCAGCATCCGTCATTCTGTCAAATTGAG
>NW_018203411.1:0-570 GCF_001263595.1 Phalaenopsis equestris | reverse complement strand
TGAATTGAAAGAAGAATCATTGCACTTCCCCATTCATAACTAGCATGCACTTCCTCTCATTATACATAATATACGTGCTAAAAATATTCCTATTTTTTTTAATATTTTGCTTCATCATTAGCTACTATCAAACATATCATAATATACTGTGAAGGTTATTACATAATCCATTATTTATCATATAATGACATATCATTATAAATTTCTTCAAGATTTTTAATTATGAGGTCCTATTTTTTATTAAATATAAGATTTATAATTTCCCTTAATTTTGAGTATGAACTTTCTTATGACATTTGAAGTAGATTATATACTCAATATTTTACTGTGCTCTTTAATAGGAGCATTAGTTAAAAGGGTTAAGTCGGTTGGTGGGGTGGGCCTAATGGTAGACTTATGTCTTACAATGAGTACAATGAGAAGGGGCATAATTCTTTAATCTAAAGAAGAAACTAAGTTTTCTTATCTATTATTCAGCTAGTGAGCTTAATAAAAACATCTTTTTAGATAAGTTGATTAAACAAATCAACCTTATTTCTAAGGTCACTCATAAGTTCAATGATAAATTTA
>NW_018203410.1:0-570 GCF_001263595.1 Phalaenopsis equestris | reverse complement strand
TATATATATATTATGTGTGTATGTATTAGAATTGATAATGAAAGCAGTGGGGTAGGAGAGGATTACAAGAGGAGTAAAGGAGATGGGGAAGAGAAGCTAAGGATCTTGTTCTGGAGTAAAAGAAGTGACAAGGTATCCAACCAAAAAACACTTCAGATGGGCTTAGATTATTATTACTTTTTTTGAGATAATTACATACAAATCATCCAAAATATTGATATTTACAAACTAACATCCCAGATGATGTTTTTGGACCACTAAGCCAATGTATTTATACGTACCACAATCAAATTATTGAGAATTTGATAAAAGACGAAAAATGTGAGTAGGGGATTTACCATGAATTTCGATATTTGAGTGAAAATTTGAAAAATGAATGAAAGGGAGCGGTTGATTTGTAAATACCAATTTTCCTGTGGCCTGCATATGAAAAAAAAAAGGTTACTTTACTATTTATCTTTTAGATTGATGAGTGCTAGAAGCATGATCTCTCATCCAAAAGCATAGCCATGGACTGGCAACTGAAGTCTTTATTTTACTTTAATCAAAAGCTAAAATGTTTTTTTTTTT
>NW_018203409.1:0-570 GCF_001263595.1 Phalaenopsis equestris | reverse complement strand
ATCCATAATTAAAGCAAAAAGAACTTGGTTGATTTAACAAATTTTAGCTCAAGCTGGAGCATATTCGTACGAGTTTGAATCAAGTTATTGAAAAAATAATATTATATTAAACTAGTAGTACAATTGAAAGATAATAGAATGAGTAATTAAAAAGTAATTAATAAGAAATTATATGATTAAAATATTAAATATAAAATTTTGAATGTTTTTAAAAATTGTATGAATAAAATCTTAAATCTTAATATATTTTGAGACAGTTTTATATGAATATATTTTCTAAATGTGCCAGCTCACAAAGTATAGCTATGATCATTAAATTACTTTAATGTCATAATAAATGAATTATGTTTTATATAAAAATATTATACATTTAAATGTATTAAACATAAAAAATTTCCATAATTGTAATTTTAAAATAAAATAATATGCATGGAATTGAAACAAAATTTGTAAGAATCCTGACACCTTGTTGGAATTGAACTCTTTTATATTAAACACGGGCATATGAGATTTAAACCCACATACATTAAGGGTATTATTGAATAATCTGTTGATAAGCTGATTAAAAAT
>NW_018203408.1:0-570 GCF_001263595.1 Phalaenopsis equestris | reverse complement strand
GGGGTGGTGCAGGCGCAACACTTTACAAAAAGAGTTATATTTGAAGTTTGCCTAAATCCAATGAATTTGAAAAACATTGAAAATGAACTAGATAATGAATTCAAAATGCATTCTAATTTTACACTATATTTGAAGCTCATTCGAACAGACGTCGATACTTTTGAAATTCTTACAAAACTAATGCATTGCACTTCTATTGCACAAACCAAATGATAGGTGTTTCAATAAACTCATCTATGAAACATTCCCGATTGTATCCATATGGTGAATTCAATATCATGCTCTCCTGATTCTGTTGAACGAACTTGCCAGCTCGCCACAACACTGATTGGGCTAGCGAATGGCCACTGAGGATGATATGTTGGAAGTATTGCAAAAGGAAAAATCTTCTCAACAAGATTGATAATTGAGATTGGGCATTATCAAAGAAATAGTTTAATGCCAACACAAGAAGAAAATAATAAAAATTGAAGGGATATCTCATGTGATTTGTGTGTATTAATGAGATTATTTGTAATATTGTAACACATGAACCAATAGACTTGTAATAAAAAGGGTTCGTTACACTAA
>NW_018203407.1:0-570 GCF_001263595.1 Phalaenopsis equestris | reverse complement strand
GCTTAACAAGCCAAACACGAGCTGTTCACGAACAACGAGTCAAAGTGACAGCCCTAGTACTTTGCACCTAATAATCTATCTATGTATTAAAAAGGTGTTTTTTTTTCTTTTTAAAAGTTAAAATAATGCATTTTTAATATGATATGAAATAATTTGGTGGTATAAATGTGAAAAAAGAAAAATTTAGTTATTAGGTATGTAAATGTATAAGAATTGGGTGGTATGTATGCAAATGCCCCAAAAGCATCATTAAGATTAGTGTTTCAAGACTTACATATATTTTTTTTTAAGGAAATATTGGGGCCATGAGATGCGTTTGATTGAATAATTGACCTGAATATTATTATGGCCATTATGTGATTAGCATTGAACTTCTTAATTTTAATCTGTTTAATTAGTTAAATCAATTAGCTCTAATGGAGTTTAATTAGCTGTAAACTGGAATTTTCAGCTTTCCCCTTGCAACCCATCTAAATTATTGAGTTCATTTGATCATGTTAGATAATTGAGATTATAGTTTGGGCTAAATTGAATGTAGTGGTTTTTTTTTTTTTTTTTTTTTTTTTTTTT
>NW_018203406.1:0-570 GCF_001263595.1 Phalaenopsis equestris | reverse complement strand
GAAAATGTTAGTTAGAAATTTTAACTTAGAGGGTCGCATGGGCGGTGTTTTGAAAACGTCACCGTGTCCTTTGATTTGTGCGTTCAGAAAGCTTATTGAGAAACATTGTTTCGTTTCCTTAATAAATGTGGCCACGGAATTGACCCTGCGGCCTGCATCTTGAATCTGTGTTCGAGGGGTTATTTCCTCCCATGACCATCTGTTATCCGTCTCCTCCCTCGATGGATCTCTCTTGCCCTAAGTCGATCGATCGCAATACCGTCCCTCGCCTCTCTCCCTTGCCACTCCCTTCCCTCTCTCCCTCACCTCTCGATGGACCGCTCTTGTCGTAGGTTGATCATCACGCTCTTGCCTTAAGTAACATCCCTCGCCTCCCATTGGATTGTTTGTTGGTGAGTTTGCTCACTTCTGGTTGGGACATTTATAATGTCATGTTTTTTATATTTTTTATGGAAGTTTTTGGTCGCAATGGTATCACTGCCGATTGATGAATATTTAGTGATCGGGGTTTTGATGGTATCCCTGCAAGATAACATTGCTCGTGATATGCTTCTTCTGTATTTTAAAATG
>NW_018203405.1:0-570 GCF_001263595.1 Phalaenopsis equestris | reverse complement strand
AAACACATTCTTTTCTCCAATTTTCTTTATCTGTGCATCTTAGAGTTCAAAGAGTTTCACCACGGTTTTTAAATATTCAAATTCATCTATGAATTCTAAGAATAAAGTGCCTGAAAGTGATTTAACCAAAAAATTAATAATGGACCGATCTCTAAAATAAGTCTATCAATCAGACATGAGAGTGCATCTTTTCTCTTCCTAATTTTTTTATGATCTTCCATATCATTCCTAGTTGAAATTAGTTCTTCTTCAAATAAAGGACCTTTTAACTCATAATAAAATAATGGTGGAAGACTTGGTCCATATTGTACAATTGTCTCAACCAAATGATCAAAACTCTCCAAATTTACCACATTGAAAGGGGTTCTTGCTTGATAAAATCACCTAGCAATGTATTGTATAGTTCTTTCTCTCATACTCTTACCCATATTTTCTTTAAGTCTAATCTGTCTCATATATTTTCTTCTAGCAACTTGTTTTTCAAGTTCCTTATATAAGAAATTATGCATTAACGTTTTAGATATGTTATTACTCTCTGATCCAAAACTTGATTCAAATGCACTTTTACCA
>NW_018203404.1:0-570 GCF_001263595.1 Phalaenopsis equestris | reverse complement strand
TATCCCAGCCACTAACTATAGTCTTTATGGTCAACTACAACTTTTTGTAGCAACCAACTCCTACTGTTACAATTTTCAACTATGGCTTTATAACCACTTGGCGCTATCACAGCTATCGATTGTAACATTTTTGGTCAATTATTATCTTTGTAGCAACCAATTATGATTTTTCATTGACAGCTGATGCAACTTATTTCATCCTCCGACTACAATCTTTATAACCAAGTATTGCTTTTATAACACTCAATTACGGCTTTTCTGACTAATTACTACTACTAAAGTTTTCAACTATGACCTCTATGTCTAACCACCATTATTGTAGTCATCGACTACAGTCTTTATGACTAACTACTATCTTTGTAGCAATCAACTACTACTGTTACAGTTTTGAATTGCAACTTCTGTGGCTAATTGTCGCTACTGCAGCTATCGATTACAACATTTATAGCCAAGTATGTAGTAATATTATAGCAACCAACTGTGACATTTATAGTTAATTGTCGCTACTACATCCATCCATCAATTACATATTTTATGGCCACATAATGCATTTTTAACAACCAGTATGAC
>NW_018203403.1:0-570 GCF_001263595.1 Phalaenopsis equestris | reverse complement strand
AGCCCAAATCCAATTTTTAGCCCAAACCCAAATTTGAACTTAAAATCTAAATTAACCCAAACCTTTGAAATTAACCAAACCTAATCTTCTCTTGCCTTGATTAGCCTCCTAGGATGCTAATCGAATCAGTCAAGAGCTAAATTTTGAGCCATGGACCAAGGGTCACTCCACCAAACTCCACGAACCTTAGAATTGATTGTTCCAAAAGCTTCTTCATATGAAACGAGGAAGTTCCCCACCAAAAACCCTCTCTCCCAAGCACTTTAACCCACTTCTAGACCAAACACAGATCACCCCTTGGTTGAAATCTTACAGAGACTTTGCACCAGCTCAAATTGATAGTTGGACGAGCTTCATGACGTCACAACAAACGTCAACAACCAACCAAGTCAAGGCCTCACTTCTTGAGAAAAGGTATATATTACAAACTCTAAAATTGTGCTCTATTTCATTAATTGGGAAGATTAGTTTAATTTCATATGCTTTCAACCATATGGGTATGTTCATCTCAACTAGATGAAGCTATATGATCAAACCCATGCGATTTGGTTGAGTATTGAGAGAGATCTT
>NW_018203402.1:0-570 GCF_001263595.1 Phalaenopsis equestris | reverse complement strand
CCTCGGGGCTGGAGCCACCACAGCTGCCGTTTTGGATCCTGCAACCAAAGCACGAGCAGACTTAGCGCCGGTGAGGAAGGGGCTCGATAGACCTTGGAGGATGGCAGTGGAGGCAGCCATGGCTGTGAGCTCGCTATAGCTAGCTAGTTTCTTGTAGCTTATCTTAGCCTAAGGGAGGCGTGTGGTGTTGTGGATATATCTGAGATGTGTGGCTGTTGCGAGAGTTGGCACGTCACAAAATCTTGAAGGAAATCTGTGAGTTGGAGGAGGATAGATTGCTGGCCAATAGGAAGGGTTCCTCCATCCACTTCTTTGGATGCTTTGCCTGACACGTGGACCTGATGCTTTGGTATATTTTGGGATGAGAGATGTTCTTGGGTTCGTTCTATTGGGCTGTGCTCATATGGTGTAGCGTTATAGACGTGTGAGTATGTGTATGTGTATGTGAATGTGCAAGTATACATATGCATGTTTATATATATATATATTTATTAGATAAATTTAGATACTACTTCTAAGTTTATTGCATGAAATAGTATATTTCACTTTTTGGTAATAGTATCGTTTTTT
>NW_018203401.1:0-570 GCF_001263595.1 Phalaenopsis equestris | reverse complement strand
TTCTGCAGGGAGCCATGCTTATTTATATGCACACATGCAGGTACCACTATGGGGGAGCATGTGATGATTCTAACAATTTGCTTGCAGGTGCTATTCAACTCCCTCACTTATAAGGTATGGCTCATTGTCCGTTATATGCATGTGAGCTTTCCCACTAACATTTGTTTTCATGCAGGATTGAGTTGTTTCTTTTCTTAAGAGAGTCCTGTAGTACAAATAATGTAGGAACCACGTGGAGGGGATCAGGAGCTGATGCTCATGCCCAGTATCTTAATTTTGCATTTTTACATTGATGTAAAGAATTAGGACCGGGCATGTATGTGCGGAGTCTGACCACCTTTTTCTTATATGGAATATGTTGTTGACCCAACATACCTGACCTTTCTTATTATTTTGATTTGGCTTGCCTTTTTGTCATATTGCATGAATGCATGTCTACATATTTTTAGTGTTTATTTATGTGGTTTGTTTGCGAATTATGATGCAATATAAGCTCTTTAGGATTTAATTTTCTAAAGATTTTTCTAAAAATTCATAAATAAAATATTAAGATAATTAAAATTTAGGATT
>NW_018203400.1:0-570 GCF_001263595.1 Phalaenopsis equestris | reverse complement strand
AATGTGAATAATCTAAAACTCCTATATGCATTTACGTTTATTGTACTCTTCAAAGTTTAATCTTGACTTTAATTTTACTTTATATTTTTAACATTCACATCTATGTGTTTGATGATCAAAGTCAAAACAATCTAACACTCTTGGCTAAAATTATCCTATAAGCACGGTGGTTAGCAATCTAAACATTATAATTATCTAAGTGGAAATACTTTTACCTGCCCCTGATTGATATTATCACGTCGACAAAGCGGTTAGCGATCTAATCATCACAATTGTCTGGGGTAATAAGTTTTGTTTACTTGCCCCTAACTAATATTCAAACGTTGGCAAAGCAGTTAATGATCGCATCACAACTATCTAGAGTGGTAGAAAAATAGCTATAGGTGCAGGTACACTAGCATCCTCTGTCTGTACCATAAGTGGGTGAACTTCTCTTCGCATGCACATACAAGCATTCGTAAATAAGTTATTTCATACTTCACAACATAGTTTCTTCTGAGACATCCTTATTCACCTACTAACATGCATAACTAACCTAATGTGCAACTATTTATCATGCATATATTTTCT
>NW_018203399.1:0-570 GCF_001263595.1 Phalaenopsis equestris | reverse complement strand
TTTTTTATTTAATTTCCGTACATTTTACATTAAAGGAATATAAGTCTCTTTCAATTAAGATGCACTAATTTAATTATAGATATTGGTGCATATTTAATTTCGTACAAGAATATTTAACAAAATCCTTTCTTTTTCTTTAAGTCAATGTATGACATGGCCGTTACACGTGTGAAACGATTATTATTATTATTATTATTTTAACCATTAATTTTATATTGAAAATTGTATTCATTGTTGTCCATAAACACTAAAAATTAAAGGTGATGAGTAATTTCTAATTATTATTTCAACATAAAACATAAATATCGTCTATAAACACTACACCATACTCATTAAGTAGCCTAAAAATATATCAATAACAATTAATTTGCATTTTATTTACAATTTAATATCTACCATATTAATCCACATGCTTGCTTTTGCTTGAATATATCCAAAATAATTAACTAAAAAAATTAGTTAATAATAACTTAATCCAAATTCACTAACTATAAACTCATCATATTAATTAATCTACATAATACAATAAGAATTTAAACTCTTATGTTAAGCACAACATTTATCCATCTC
>NW_018203398.1:0-570 GCF_001263595.1 Phalaenopsis equestris | reverse complement strand
TGTCTTAATGGAATTGGAATTGATGGCCATGCAAATCATGAAAACTCCTTCCCTCAGGAGCTACTCTAGATTGTCTTGAACTGTTACTATGTCCCATCACACAAAACATTTACCACCACACGGTAGGTAGAGATCAATACTTTGAAGTTATATAGTAGTGGGCGACTGAAGATCGTGTTATAAATGGGGGGCACATCAAACACCAGGAATTCCTACATGTTAGTGAATTGACTATCACCCTCTCCTCAGGTGACTGATAGCCCAATTTTCCCAGGTCATCCTTTCATTTGCGAGAAACACCGTACAACGGGCCGGTTGACACAACAAAATGTTTGACGGATAAATGCATTTTTTCAAAGGGTGATTTGAATAGTATATTTTCTGAACTGTTAGTATCAACCAAAATACTTTCTATATACTAATTATTGATCATCGTCATAGCTACTATGACATTGTTGTAAATATTCCTCATGGTAGACAAATGTGTGTTAGTAAAATTAAACTGGGGATGAGGCTTTTGCTTTAGACTGAAAACAACAGCATAGTGTTCCCCCATTCAGAGCTTCTCAT
>NW_018203397.1:0-570 GCF_001263595.1 Phalaenopsis equestris | reverse complement strand
GATTTCCATGCGATTTCACGTTTGACACTAATGCATTTAAAATTTCTGGCATATTGTGGATGGAAACTTGCATTGAATGTATAAATGTAAGCTGAATTCGCTTACAATACATATGATGATATGTTATGTTATGCTATGATACAAATGAATATGCTATATTGATAAAATCATTCTTTCCAAATATTCATTTACTATGATTTGATGCACAATATATATGAAAGGCCTGTGACAAATGTTTGATGCAAGAATGATGATTTAAATGTTATAAACGATATTATGGGCAGACTATTACATGAGTTTGTGAGTACACCATGCAAGGATGTTGTATTCCCAACTCCTGGTGCTCAGACGGTGACAAAATTCTGGGAATTGTTATGATCAAAGCCATGACAAAATGTAGAGAACCATTGGTATCAGAGGGACTATTGATAATTGTTATATTGAGGGAGAAACCTACATTTGGGACAGAGTACCGACTCATCATATGACAGGACATGAAAATAGTTGAAGCGTTACATTGCACAAGTGACATTGCTATGATGTTATGATTATACGGTTATGATGACATTG
>NW_018203396.1:0-570 GCF_001263595.1 Phalaenopsis equestris | reverse complement strand
TTTACACAATCTATCGCAATAAAAAAGTCAGATAAGTGGACTTCGGTTTAAAGGTCTGAAACAGCTGTAATAGGTGAACTTCTATAAAATCTGGATCAAGTTAAGATAACAGGACTCTTTATGGACTAAGTTAATGTGGGGGAAGTATTGTAAAGCTGCTCACCTCAATCTAATAAATAAAAAGACTAGGGACTCAAAGACTTGTATCAACATGTTGAAAGTAAGGGACTTGCTTGAAAACCTCTTCCTATGGGACCTTGGAAAACGTAATGTTAATTTCTGGCTGGATCATTGATGCCCAGAAGAGATGTTAGAACCTTCCACTTTATATATAAATCTAAACCTTAGAGTTGTTGACTGTTGGGAGGGAGATCTTTGGTCTTTGGATACACTTCACTCTTTTTTGAAGGACTCTTCTGCTCTGAACATCTCCATGGTGCATTTTGAGAAAATTAAACAAGATAAGATTAAATGGTTGCACAACACTAACCACAACATCACTAAGTTTATTTATTTTAAACTATATAGTTGGAATGATGTCCCTTGGGGGGAGACCATATGGAACAAATT
>NW_018203395.1:0-570 GCF_001263595.1 Phalaenopsis equestris | reverse complement strand
GCTATACTCATGTGAAAATCTGAGATGTTGCATATCTTCTTTGCAACTTTGGTGTTTTACATTTGCAAATGCTGAAACTTCTCATATTCAATTTTGAAGGTTTGGAAGGTGTCAATATTTTACTTTTGAAAACTTTAAGAGTTTTATTTGGAAAATTATGAAAGTCTCAATGCTTTATTTTTGCAAAACTTGAATGCTTTAAATGTTTTATTTAGAAAATTTGGAAGTTTTTCGAAGTCATTCTGATTTTTTGAAAATTTGAAAATTTTTTAAGCTTCTTTTTGAAAATTTGAATTGTTTCATTGGGAGAAAACAAGATTTACGTTGTTTTAAATGTCATATTCTTGTTGGCTTGTAAATTTCAAATGCTCTTTTCGAGTCCAATTTTTTTTGATGTTTTTAGAAATTGATTTAATTATTTGTTTTTGAAAGAATTTAAACGCATTTAGGCCGATTCACTTGCGCTTTTGCCATTTGTTTAACTGATTTGTTTTTAGAAGTGGGTCGGCCTCCCTTTTTCGATGATTTTTTTTTGTTACTACGGTTAAGTTAAAAAATGAGAATTTCTGA
>NW_018203394.1:0-570 GCF_001263595.1 Phalaenopsis equestris | reverse complement strand
AGCTAGTGATAAATAGGAGCAACTCTCTTCTTTATTCTCTCCTGAGTGCATAAAGAAATTTGGTTAAATTGACTTATTCCTTAAATCTACTTATCATGCACAGCTAAAGGGCATGCAGGTAAATATCAAAATTTTGATATTAAAAAGGTAAATATATATAAATTACGTGTCATGTAGTGAGTTAATTCTTCAAACCATATTCGATTAAAATTATCATGCTAATCATAAAAAATGATTAGTTCGACTTTTAAAATATTTTTAATTAAAATAAATTTAACGCATTAAAATTATACTAAAATAAAGAGGTCTTACAATACAATGCACATCATACAATAAGATATACACCATATAATATAAAATTGATATCAATTTATACTAATTAGGGTGTGCTTTGGGTGATGATGTTGGACTACACCACTATTTTTTCTATTTGGCAAAATTACGTTTTGTTTGCGTTCTCAAAATGTTGCGACTGAATGTTGTGTTTTTTCACCATGCCTGGCTACCTGCGGTGGCTGCTAGAAAGCTACTGTCTGACTTTTTTTTTTTTTCTTGCAATAACCGTCGTAG
>NW_018203393.1:0-570 GCF_001263595.1 Phalaenopsis equestris | reverse complement strand
ATAATCCCGCATTCAACATAGCCACTAGGTTTAACCCTGGAATCAAATAACACAAACAACGGCATGAATTAAACCGTAGGATTTGAGTTCACTCAACCTGCTGAGTGATGGTGCTCCCTCCTCCTCCATTAGGGTAATTAACAACAGCCCGCGCAATGCCGTGCAGGTCAATACCATGGTGAGAGAAGAAGCGGTGGTCCTCCGAAGCAGTTACAGCCTGGATGAGGTGGAATGGCAGCCGCGCAAGCCAAGCCTCCGCATCCTTCTCCGGAATATCGATAAGAACCTTCCACCGATCACAAAAGTTCGAAGGCAGAAAGCGGAAAACGCGCAGTAGGGAGACAGCCCCATCCAAGAGGACGGAAACCGGATCGTAATGAGAGAATGAGGTTACGATTGAGTAAAGAGCAGATCTGTGTGCAACACAAAGTGTTCGAACATCTCTGCAGAAATTCGCCGGAATCGGTGGGTCGAATCTTGCAGATGCCGTGGTTGCGATGCGGAGGCGGCTAGGGTGGCCGGCAACGAAGGGAAATGCAGGAGCAGGAAAATGAAGTGGCATGGCGGTGG
>NW_018203392.1:0-570 GCF_001263595.1 Phalaenopsis equestris | reverse complement strand
AATATGAACAGTGATATTTCTTAATGAGCCGAACACAAGTTGAGCTCAGGCTCGCTCGTGTTTGGCTCATTTACACCCTTACTTGTCTCGCTTCTCTTATTTCCTCCTCTACCTCCCGCCCTTTTTTTTTTGCTGAAACTGAAAGAGGAAAGCTATAATAAATTAAAAATGAAAAAGTAATGGCATGCTTGAGGCCGTTGCCCCCAGCCATGTTAGGTGATATTTTTTCTCTTATTAACTCAAATCCCTATAGAATAAGGATTGTTTTAGAGGCACTTAAAAGAACCCAAATCCATTGCTTTAGGCCGTTCTTTAGCCTAGCAAACCTCCTCTCATCCATAAATCTTGAACTTCAAGTTTTATTGAAAAAAAATTGGCTTTTTCATACACAAGAAACAATTTTTATGTATTTACATACTCACACCTAATTGTTCATATTTAGACACAGAGCACCAACTTTTAATATCACATCAAAAATAATAATATTACCATTTTATAAAAGTAAAATATTTGTTTTCATGCATAAGTTTAAAGCACCAAAGTGTAATGCATATAAATATCAAAGTTTAG
>NW_018203391.1:0-570 GCF_001263595.1 Phalaenopsis equestris | reverse complement strand
AGAAGAACAAATAAACACAATAGCTCAATTTGAGCTCGAAGCTCAAGCTTGAATAAAACACCATAAGCCCGTTTTGAGCTTGAGCTCAACTCGAAGCTCAAGCTCGAATAAAACACCATAAGCTCGTTGTGAGCCTGAGCTCAACTTGAGCCCGAATTCAATAAAAAGAAGCACAGTTTTGCTCAACTCGACTCGGCTTGTCTGCAATCCCAAGCAAAATAATGTGATCACTAAGACTACATGACCAATCAAATTAGGCCGCGTCTACTATTTTTTGGCATTCTTTAAAATTTATTCATTGATTTCCGAGACATGAGATAAACACTTAGAGACACTTAATATTATGTGCAATTATTTAATTTAGGAGCATTTACTTACATACCAACCAATTCCAATATATTTATATATCTAATATGGAAACTTCTTACAATTACGCCTCCCTAATTTTTTAATCACATAAAAAATACCACCTTTTTAAGTTTTAAAGTGAAACAAATCTTTTCATGCATAGGTGAGATGATATGTACGCAAAAAAGTGAAATTTATGTGTACCTAAAATGATATATATAT
>NW_018203390.1:0-570 GCF_001263595.1 Phalaenopsis equestris | reverse complement strand
TCGTCACCCCTAGCCCGCCGGCACTCAGATCATATCATTAAACCCCTTATAACTCCAAAGATGTATCAAATTTACACCACTAACCCATTTAAATGAAAGCTTGTTAGCTCACCCTCATGTGTAGGAAAACATATCTCCGTCAACCTAAATCATAGTAGCCAACTTTTCTTACATACATACATTTCACAATATCATATCATTTCTAAGCAGTGATAATATATTAATCATCATAATTTATATGTAAAACATGTATGTAAACAAAATAAAGAGATCCACAGTATACAATAATATCATCAATCTGTATGTAATAGAAATTACATGTTAAGAATATATGCCGTCCTCTTTTTGTTATTATTTCATAATATACATAGTTTTAATTATACTTTTATAAAATTTTATATAACTTCAATTAATGAAAAACTTATATATGAGAAGACGTGTTTAACTTTTTATTTTTTTTAAGTAGGTGACTAGCATTATTGATGTGATATTTTTTCATGCTATGCATGTAAATATTAAAATATGGATCCTAGATATGTAAATACATGAGAATTTTGTGGTCTGCATGTA
>NW_018203389.1:0-570 GCF_001263595.1 Phalaenopsis equestris | reverse complement strand
AAGAGTTGGGTGGATCTCTACATTCCTTACTTAAAAACTAGCAAGCTCCTCGAAAAAATAACAGACCCTAGAAGGTTCAAATTCAAAGCCCCGCAATTCCTCATTATCAAAGATGAGCTTTTCCGAAGGTCTACCAATTCATTGCTCTTGTGGTGTGTGAAAGAAAATGAAGCGGAAGAAATCCTCTGTGAGGTTCATTCCGACGAATGTGACAGCTATTCTGGTGGCAAAACTTCTGCACATCTGGTTCAGAGGCAAGGCTACTTCTGGCCGACCTTAATGAATGACGCCGAAGAATTTTGCAGGAGATGCGAACAATACCAGAAGTATGCTCCATTACAACAGTAACCATCCCAAAAGTTGCAACTGATAGTAAGTCCCTAGTCTTTTCCATCTGGGGCTTGATATCTTTTGTTCGTTTGCTTCCTCAAAAGAGCAGCAAAAATTTTCCTTGGTCGCCATAGATTATTTTTACAATTGTATAGAAGTGAAAGCTCTCGCCTGAATTAACGTTGAAGTCGTTTGTAGTCTTATTTGGATAGACATCTATCTTTTGAGGGTATGGTTTTC
>NW_018203388.1:0-569 GCF_001263595.1 Phalaenopsis equestris | reverse complement strand
TAAGTTTTAAATTATAGATGAACTATTATCTTAAGACCATAGAATATTATGCTTAATAAAAACTAATCATAATATAATATTATATGATTTTTATTGCTATGCATTATCTTTATATTTTTAAGAAAATTCTAGTATGATCAATGTACATTAGATAAGATTATTTAACTTTTCAAAAAATTATACTACATGCTACACAATATAATATATGATCAATTTGATTATCAATTAAATACTTAAATTCAATTAACATTAATTGGCTTTAATCAAAATTTGAATCTAATCATATTATAGACTTAATAACGTATAATTAATTTTGCTAATTAAAATCTATTAATCACATGGTAATTTAAATGTCTATTATGATCTTAATTGAATTAATTATATTGTATGATCTACATTTATTGTATAATCAACTAATAAATAACTTTGTTATTCATTTTAATAGCCTTAAGATTTGATCAAATAAATTAAAATTGTTAATATAAATATCTATAAAACCTCGTTAAAAGAGAGCAACAAAAATGTACAATCTCTACTATAAAAAAATTATTAGAGAGAAAAAGAAAATG
>NW_018203387.1:0-569 GCF_001263595.1 Phalaenopsis equestris | reverse complement strand
AAAGCAACACCATCAATATTAATGTTACTATAGTTGATATTAGGCTTATTTAGATAACATAAATGAAAGTCTTATTTAGAGGGAGTATAAGGGAAATAGTAATTAAAGTAATTAGAGACAGCCCTACAACTTATGAATCTTTTTTATCAATCAAGTAAGCATTCAAGAAGAGAAATTATTTTTTTAAATTCACCAGATAATATTGTGATAATTCATTTTTATAACACCATGCTTAGCTTTATTTATTTCCATCCAAATAAACCATGGAATAAAATTAATTGAGATAGTGATAACATGTCCAATATAAATACATGAAAAATAAAGTCAATGTAGAAACTAACAAATTAATAGTGTAAAAGGGATTAAAAATAAATTAAAGACAAATGCCATCCAACCATATAAAGAATTGAAAGGTAATAGCACCATTAAAAAATAGATGATTTTGATTTTTGAAGTGAAAACAGTAGAAACATTTGGAAATTATATAAAATTCTTTATCCCATAGGTTGCAATCCACATGAATACAATTTTAAAAACTTTAAAAAATAATATGGAGGAAGAGGAGGCTA
>NW_018203386.1:0-569 GCF_001263595.1 Phalaenopsis equestris | reverse complement strand
AAAAAAAAACATGAAGCATAAAAATGCAGAAATGAAACAAAAAATGTCGAACCTAGATTTCTAGTTCAACTACAATTCTCTTAATTTTAGAAATTTTCTTAATTCTAATTCCTCTGTAACGATGTCAAAAAATTTATGGTCGACCACTTTACGCAATTGTACGTGTAAAGTAGTAAGCGGGTTGCAAGAGTACTGCATATTTTTTCGACGGAGAAATGAGTTATGATCAGTTCTAAATCGGTGAGTCCACATCTTATTAGCTTTCTAATCTAGTTGAGCGTGATCATAAAAATCGAAGAATAAAAAATCCTAAATTTAGCAAAGCTGACAGAAAATAGTAACAACAAAAAGCATGAGTAAAAGTTCTTAGGTTTCTTCAAGATGTTGAGGATCGTGTCTCTGAAATTCAGGTGCAGTGTCTGACTATATTTTTCAAATAGTTTCTCTTATGTGATTGTTGTCAACCGGACGATGTTTCTTCTTAAGCTTGTGCCTAGGTTATATGAAAATTTGGAATCCCATAACGTTAAGTTTTGCTTAACCTTATGGCATTTCCCAACGTTTTTCAT
>NW_018203385.1:0-569 GCF_001263595.1 Phalaenopsis equestris | reverse complement strand
AAAAAAAAATTATAATGAGGATTGAGGAGCTATTTTTGTAATTGGCTCTGTAAAAATATGATATTTAAAGTTATTATTTTATTTTTTAAAAATATATTTATAACTCATAACAATTTTTAAAAAAATGCAAACACACATCACACAAGTTCGATGAATTTACAAATATTAACACGATGTCACAAACCTATGTTTAAAAAAGATATAAAAAATTTGAGTAACATGCTTGTAAAAGTGAACGCGGGTGCTAGATATCTAATTACATACGAATTGTGATATATATATATAAATATATACATTTATTTCTTTATTTATTTAAAAGCATCTAAAATTTATAATAGTTATTCGGTTCAACCATCCAATCATTCTATTTATCTAGGATCCACTTGAAATGAATGGTAGTTTTTCATTATTTATTTAAACGCTTTTATTTAATATATTTTTCCACAATAAATAAATAATTTTTTTAAGTATATAGAACACGGGTTTATTAGAGAGTCCGCCCTTCCATTGAAAATGAATAATGTTTTAAGTTCACAAATAAAAAAAAATGATTAATTAATTAAAAAAAA
>NW_018203384.1:0-569 GCF_001263595.1 Phalaenopsis equestris | reverse complement strand
AAATCAAAGTCAAATCTAAATAGAGTGAGGACTCTCGTGACACAAATTTGAGACACTCCGACATGAGTTGAGAGACAAGTTGTTGATACAGTTTTGCTAGACTTTAATAATCACTTAAGTAAAGACCAATTGCATTTTGCTTGATGAACAACTTCGATAGAGCCAAATGATCTCATTCGTCATGTCACACGCAAAATTGAACTTAAGTCAGTTTAATCGTCGAAGAATTTATTCGAACGACCTCGGATGACGAACTGGTCTGCACGAGTGCGTCTTAAACATCAATTTTATCTAGAAAGGATACCAATTTTACTATATTTTAGTGTACGGGTTAAAATACAAAAGTCTAAGCATTAAAATGCAATAAAGAAGACAGAATAATATCAAATAATAATAGTAATAATAATAATAATATCCTATTTAAACCCACACAAGCCACCCCTAACTACACGCACTCACAAACATGAAAAAATTTTCTATACGAAGTCCGGACGTAATTTTTCTTGTGGATTTCCAGTAATATGTCATGACGTGGAGGTTATTGTGAATTTATTGAAATGAAACCGCTG
>NW_018203383.1:0-569 GCF_001263595.1 Phalaenopsis equestris | reverse complement strand
TTTTTTCTAAGATGTGTTCGCTACAATTTGTCGATAGCAATTCATAACTCGTTTAAGGGAGTTTCTCCTTTAAAAGTCACATCTGCAGAACGGACATTGTTATATGCGACCTAAAATGATGAACACTTATTGTTCTGTTGAAATAACTTTGGGAGATGTTATTGTACTAAAGGAATGAAAATATACACGCCGTCGTTCGCTGCAACGGAACGCAGCTTCACCATCTTCTCAAACGACTACTCAAAGTTTATTGGCATCCATTTTTAGCACGTTTTTTAGAAGGAATTGAGTTGTCTCATTTGCTAAATAACTGCTCAAAAGTACGAAACAAAAGTCATATAAATGTTATGCTATAAGGGTAACTTTATAATGCCCCTTGTTCTTTAGATGTTAGCTAGATATGTAAATACATAGGACTTGGTTGGTATATATGCAAATGTCCTTTATTCTTTAGCATCTGTGTTACCTAAGCTAGTTGGCAAGACTAGCTTGGAATAGGTTTTGTTTGGTTGCTTCCCAATAATGGAGAAATGGTCATCAGAATATTTCAGCTAAAATACAAGTACAAT
>NW_018203382.1:0-569 GCF_001263595.1 Phalaenopsis equestris | reverse complement strand
GTTTTCAATTTCACCATCCTCTTTATAAAGTTAAATATTTATAGCTATTCTATACTTATTTCAAAAGGAAGAAAAGTATCAATTTTAAAACAAGGATAAAGGCTTAATTCTTTTAAAAATGTAATTCTAAGAACCCTAGTTTTTCAAAAATATAATTCTTTCCTATCATAAATAGTAAAATCATTTTTCTATTGCATCCTACAAAATATCTTAAACTTAGAACAATTTTTAAAAAAAAAATTCACTAAATCTTCTATGATATTCCCTAGGATCAAAATTCATAGTAGCCTAATGATAACGCCACATACTGAAACTCATGTAAAGTGTTATTATTTTAATGAATAGTATACTGAGGACAAATAAAGCTTAAGTATTTAAACTGATTTTTCTCCCCACACCCAAAACTTAAGTTTTAACATATATGGCATTAAGAATAAGAAATATAAGCATGAAAAAAAAGTACAGCTCAGAATTACAATCTATCGCAAGTGTATATTAGAATTATTTTTCATAGATTACTCAGGACAGATTAGTATGTAACAGAAAGTAAATCTAACCTACACATGTTA
>NW_018203381.1:0-569 GCF_001263595.1 Phalaenopsis equestris | reverse complement strand
CGTAGGGAAGAGCGAGGACGGCATATTTATAGAAGCTTCGAGAATATGCAAAATCGGGGATAGGATATTAAAGGATTTTTTATATTTTATATATCGATTTAGTTTCCAAAATTATTAAATTGGGAAAGTGTAATTAAAAGTGGATTTAAACAATTAAAAAAATTAAATAATATATTTTATTTTAAAAAATGAATAAATGAATGATAACTTTAAAGAGTCTTGCAAATATAATCTATGTAATTCTTTATTTATTCTTTCCTTAAATGCTTTCAATTAGAATTTCCTACACTTTGAAGATATTTAACTATGTATCTCATTTAGCCTTATATACCCATCCTATATTAAATTAAAATACACATAAAATAAAAAGTAATTTCAAAGAGTTCATAATTAAGAAAAGAAGAATGCCTGAAATAAGCTTTGTTGCAACCTAGTATCTACCTACAATTCGTATGTTGTTGGTGACTCTACTTTGCAGTTAGAACTGTCAAAAAAGCTCGTTGTTTGCGTACAGTTCGTGTTCGGTTTGTCTTGGAGTTCATGTTCAATTTGTTTGATAAACAAATGAG
>NW_018203380.1:0-569 GCF_001263595.1 Phalaenopsis equestris | reverse complement strand
GGATGTCCACCTGCATACAACATCAATTTCCACTAACCAACATTTTCTAAATTGAATTTTGATGTCCATAAGCACATAACTTTTAACACCCATTATAACTCTTCATTGGTCCTCGTCCACCCATAATTTTGAAGGTTTGCCAACTAATGTTACCCAATGTATATAGTTGATGAATGTATAGCGACATATAACTCAAGACATTCATTGATGTTCAAGTATGGATATAATCGAGCTAAGCCAAGTTAATTATGTTATAGATTGTATTTGGCTTAATAATATTTTACGATCTTCACTTTCAGCTTAAGCTAAAGCTAAGTTTTCATATATATGTTTACACTTGTCCTATTTAAATATTTTTGATAATTATATGTGACTTGAACTTCACTTTTTATATTAATTAAACGAGTAATTAAATGAGAATAAACAAAATAAGAATTCGAAGGAGTGTTTGACTTTTCTTATAATATTATTATCAAACGATTTAACAAAACTAAAAAATAAAGAAAAAATAATTGTAGTATCCAACTAAATTCATGCAATCAAATAATATAAATAAGCACTACAAATAT
>NW_018203379.1:0-569 GCF_001263595.1 Phalaenopsis equestris | reverse complement strand
TAAATACATAAGAGTTCTGTGGTATGTATGTAAATTTTCAATTTTTCTTTTTTTCATTTTAAGATTATGTTTTGGGTGTTCATTGAGGAAAATGATGATGAATCATTGATCGACCTTAAGCTTGAGATGGAATATTTACTTTTACTCGAGCTATGGAGGATAGCCTGGTCGGAGTCTTTTCAGGCTTCTTGCATATGCTTGCTAGTTTTCCATTAAATAAAATGAACGATGTGAAGTTTAAATACATACAAATTTTGTGGTATGTAGATGTCCCATTATAATCTTGATACACCATCAACAAAATTCCAACTTTCAACACTAATCTCGAGGTATGCCACGGAGCTTTAGACAATCTTTTAAGGAAAAAATGTGTAAACTTTGATAAGAATTCTTCTAAAGCCCCAATTTCAGCAAACTTACAGTCAAATAGACTTGCTTGACGAGGCGGACCCAATGGTATCAAAATTGGTCCAATCCAATTCAAATCAAAATTTGGTGTCACTGCTGGTTGTTTTCTTTTATTTGAGAGTGTGTTGAATTATCGTGCAACGCCAAGACGATAATCCATT
>NW_018203378.1:0-569 GCF_001263595.1 Phalaenopsis equestris | reverse complement strand
GGAGAAGGAGGAGGTGGTGGTGGTGGGGAAGAAGATGAAAAATATGTATAGAAGAGGAAAAAGGGCAGTTTGAACGAGTGTGGAAAGCCATTTGCTGTTCCCTCCCTGGTCGTAGTAGAAGCGGGCAAGAAGGGTGGCGACGGTCTGACCAACGAGGAGGAAGAAGATGTTGAGGACCACAAGTAGCCACCATTTCCAGTGCTTGAGCTTGGCTAAGAGATGTGACGTCAAATCTTTTGACTCTGTTGATGCAGCATGTAGAACTTTATCCATCACTGCATCTCAGAAGAAGAATTTCAGTAACTCTTCATTCAAATAAATAAAGGGAAATTTACACACGTATTTCTTAATTCTATGTATATACATATCCCAAATCCAAACTTTCATATCTATATACATATCATTTGGTGCCTTAAAACTATGCAATTATTCTCATTTATTTACACATTTCACATCCAAACCTTTATAGTTACATACATAGCACTTTGGTGCTTTAAATTTATGCATATGCATGAAAAGGTAGTGTTATTTTTAATGTGATCTTAACGATTTGAATGCTATGTGTGTAA
>NW_018203377.1:0-569 GCF_001263595.1 Phalaenopsis equestris | reverse complement strand
TGTGAAATCGTACGCTATGAACACCTCTTGCACCTAGGCACGATTTAGTGGCGCCTAGCATCAGTAGAGCTCGTCTTGGTGTTGTGGCACCGTTCTTCAGCGCTCCGACGCCATACCCTTACCAAAGGGGAGGCTCAAGCATGTCTAGAAGATCGAAAGATGGGTCTTTAGGTAGTGTAAGAGGTCTTGACATCAAAATTAGTCGAATATACGACAACACTATCAATCCATCATCATAAACATTTCATCATACAATAATTTTAATTAAACAGTGTTATTTATACTAATTAGTATATATCATGCATGATTGTTCGCTTTGTATGGACTTCAAAATGCACAAGAATTTGCTTCTCATATTTTTATTTGAGATAATGTGGTTTTAAATCTAATTAAATTTTTTGATTGGGTTGTTCGATAAAATCTTAACGCGAATATTTTTAAAATTAATTTCGAAGTTATGATACCTTTATCAATAAAGTGGCAATTACAAATAGAGCAAAAGAAACTTGTCATTTACAAATCGACCATCCCCTTTAATCCATTTTTCAAATTCCTACTCAAATATCAAA
>NW_018203376.1:0-569 GCF_001263595.1 Phalaenopsis equestris | reverse complement strand
GAAACCAGCCGCAACTTTCTTCCTCCCCACTTCCTGCTTGCGCGCTCCACTCTCCCGCTCAACTGCCCAGGCCCCAATCTCCTCCACACCGCTGCTGCTATCTCAAGCTAATCACCTCTCTGCCTCCAATCTCCCTCCCGACTCCCTGTAGCCCAGCTGAACCCATCAGATTGTCGCAACATTTCCTTGGACTTTCATTGATCTCATCCTAGGCGCTCTCCCTAACTACAACCTAACCCCTAAAGCCCAATAACAACCCTTCCCCATCTCCTCTACAGCCCAGCCGCAACCTCCTCTTCCCCCAACCCCGCTCTCCAATCTTTCGTCCTCACTACAGTCCAACATGTACCGTCCCTCCTTCGCTCTCCTGCGACGTACACCATCCAAGCCACATGCAACTGCAACACCACCAACCCGATCCACACCCTAGCTTGTGTTTGTGTTGTGTTTTCTTATTGCAAGTGTCATTATATGTAATCCTTGGAATTTCAACAATAATATTTCTATTTCCATTTTTATTGTGGTTTGGGTGCTTCTTCCTCTGGTATCATTTGGTATTAGAGCTAGTC
>NW_018203375.1:0-569 GCF_001263595.1 Phalaenopsis equestris | reverse complement strand
AACTTCCCATGCATGAAGATGGATAAAAGCCACTATGATTAGTTTATGTTATCACATCAATAAGATAACAATGCAAAATGGAAGGAGATAGCTGCGAAAGCAAATTGTATTAATTTACAGCGGCGAGTTTAGACTTAACGTCTCCTATCCGTTACAAGTTTTGAAATAAAAATAAGAGACAATAGATGTCGGCAGGTCCCCCACTCCCACGTGTAAGCTAGGAAATCACCGGAAGCAGCCACCGCGACAATCCCCATCCCTGAATCGCACACGCGTCGCCACATAACACATCCTATCCATCCAGCCATGTCGGTCGTCTCATCCAAAAGAAAATATAATAATTTCACACGTGTCTCACACTTCAACCCCTCCATCCCTATAAAATCCCACCTTCATCTCCTCCTTCCAACACACACCACAAAACCGAAAGATATAGTAAACTCGCAAGTACTAAGCATACTTAACATGGATCCATTAGGCAATCCCGTCCATCACCACGGCGCCGCCGGCCATCCTGAACAGCACACCGGCGGGTATGGCGAGCACGGGACCACAGGCCAGCAGCTCCA
>NW_018203374.1:0-569 GCF_001263595.1 Phalaenopsis equestris | reverse complement strand
AGAGGATACTTTTAAAAATAAAGTTTATTGTAGATGCCCAAGAATGAACTCCCTAGGACTTTGATACAACGTAGAGAACACGAGCTTAATGGAATTCTTCTTATTGTTGAACGTATTTGATAGAGGACAATATATAGACTGGCCTAGAAAAGAAATAAAGAAGCTCGTCCACTAAAATATGAAAATAGCTATTCAAACATACAAAGATTTATAGTTTATAATCTTGACCTTCCAAAAATGATTTCGACATGTCTTCCTTAACATGATCTGTGGGATCATGCTCTTCATTTATCGAAATGAATTAGTGGGTTCATAAGTTAATTCATTTGGATGCATATGTGGGATCATAAATTCCTTCTCTGAATTGAATGTATGATATTTTAATTTTCTTATTTAGCATGAATCCGCGGGCTTGAAAACCATTAATGTTGTAGAAGCTTGCCTTCCAAACTGCATTGTCATTTTACTTCCATTCATTATCTAATTTTCCATTTCTATATTATGTCCAACCACGGCTGTGGTTAATATATTAGTTTCATTTTTTAGAAGAGTTGGTCAAGTGATTGCCC
>NW_018203373.1:0-569 GCF_001263595.1 Phalaenopsis equestris | reverse complement strand
TTAGTCTTACTAATTCGATTTCTACAGATAAATTATCAGGGCATTTACATTCATACCACATAATTCTTATACATTTACATCTTTAACACCTAAATTTTCCAATTTTCATGCATAAAAGTCAAATCTTTAACATCAAATCAAAATAGTACACTTGCTGCCTTTAAAGAAGTGAAATACATCTTTTCATGCATATGCATAGGTTTATAACACCAAAGTCTTATGAATGTAAATATCAAACCTTACATTTTAGATATTTAATTAAACAAGAGTTATGTGGTATGTATGTAAATTTCCTTAAATTATATAACTTGGGACAACCACTGAAGTTATTTGTAGCAAAAGCACCAATCCAATTATGGAAGGCCTAAAGTAAATAGCAAAAGAAAAAGGCAGTGCGGTGTAAAGCTGGTTGTTGGCATGGAGAATCTGAGAGTTTATTGCACCTTTCTGGAAAAGATTATCAACATACATTATTTTGCAACCTTGCATTATGAAACACATATGCATCTGTTACATCATTACAAAGCCCTCCATCATTTTTCTAAAGAATGAAATATACCACTGATGCA
>NW_018203372.1:0-569 GCF_001263595.1 Phalaenopsis equestris | reverse complement strand
TCATGAAGGACAACAAAAACAAAAGATTCTCACAGCTACATAGAATCGAAGCTTTCCTATTCTCTTACTCTTGTCACAGAATCTGATTGATTAGCCAAGAAAATTGAGAAACTAAATGTATATAAAAATATTGTTACATACCTAAACAAGACTTTTTCTACAGAGTCAGACTTGAGGCCAACACATCGTGCAAGCTTCGTAGTAAGATTGCTTTCATGAACTGAGCTCATGTGCCAAAGTGATTGAATTAATCCCACATGTTGAAGTGACCATGTTGAGCTTACCTGCCAAAGTGGTTGAAGGATATCTACAGAAGTGACTAAGCTATGCACACATTTTGAAGCTTGAAGCATCTAAATTTATCTCTCCCACGGGGCAAACTAGCCCATCTAGGGAAGGATAACTATTGGGGTCGATCATCATTATTTATAAGGATGCAAGTTCATCCTTCTTTAAAGAAGTACCGCCAGACACTCACATCACGGTTTTTTCACCAAGCCACCAACAATGGGCGCAATGTTGTATGAAATGTATTTTTTTATTTCTCTCTCTCTCTCTCTCTCTCTCTC
>NW_018203371.1:0-569 GCF_001263595.1 Phalaenopsis equestris | reverse complement strand
TTAAGATGCCATTTTAAGTTTAGAAATGGCAAATTGTTAGATCTTCACGATTATTTAATAGAATTTTTTAAAGATATTTGGGAGATAATTGTTGGCTAATTTGTTTAAAGTATATATATATGTAGAATTTGCTCAGCTAGGGTTTTGTCCCTAGTCATGGCAGCTGACACCTTTTTCTCTTTTCCGGTGACCTTTTTATTGTTGCTCCTATTCTTTATTATGCATTTGTTGCTTCTTTGAGGTTGGTTTTACCATTTGAAGTGTTCTTCTACTTTTGGTGTTTCTCTAGCTATTGACCTTTTTAAATTTGCGGCTGGTTACTATTCCATTGATGCCTGCTTCACTATTTCTTGCTTTTGCAGTTTACTGTGGATGCCACACTCACTCAAGCTGATCCAAACTTTATTGGTAAATCTTCATTTGCAAAAGTTTTTGGCATTGGTGCCTCTAGTCTGAGGGATAGACGGATGTTTCCGCAGGACTAACATGATTCCTTTGAGAGCATTGAAGATAGTCCTTTGCTTAATAAAGGCTGCATAAAAAGTTGGGTTGTTTGATGATAGGCAAGT
>NW_018203370.1:0-569 GCF_001263595.1 Phalaenopsis equestris | reverse complement strand
AAGTTTCAGTTTTGACATGCAGGGTGACTTTATTACTTAACATGCAAGTTCACAAGCAAGGAACAGGAGATGCAAATAAATAAAAGTAAATTGCAATGCAATGACTTAAAAGCGCACCTATCAATTCTTCTTGTCCCTCCACCTGAAATGTCCGTATTTGCAAGGCATATATATAAATTTGTGCAGGAAAAGTAGAAAACACAGGTTTAAGGTGTGTCTATCAGATCCTGTTTCATAGCCTGGTGGGTCCAATTTGTTCATCTCTAAGGATGATTCCATTTTGCAAATCATAATACGTCGAAGAATCCTCCGAGATTCTTAAAGGATCATGAAGAGTTCTAAGTAATACCCTAAACATTTAACAGTCCCTCGATCCGTCTTAAGTTCATTTTGGTTTTGTTATGGTTTCTATGTAGTTCACCCCTTTTATACCCTTATGTTAAATGAATGTAGACACAATTTTAGGGGGGGGGTTATTTAAAGAAGTTGTCGGTCACTGGAATGGAATCCTATTATCTGCTTTAGAGGGATATTAAAAAGTCTTCTCAGAGATTATTAGAAGGGATTTT
>NW_018203369.1:0-569 GCF_001263595.1 Phalaenopsis equestris | reverse complement strand
GCTAAATTTCAGCGCTTCGATGTTTTTTTATTGTCTACAGAGAGAATGTCAAGACAGAGGCTGATTTTTTTTTTTAAAGGTGGCTGAAACCTCACACCTAAAGAGGAGAGGTTAGGGTTCCTTGGGGAGATAATGCCCATGATGATGATTTAGCCAGGATTGCTAAGGAATTGGTGTTTCTGCTGAAGGATTCCATTGATATTATAGTACAAGGACATCAACTTTTGTCAAAGATCAACCTTGATAGTTTACAAAGGTTCAGAAGAGAAGAAGAGAGAATAGCTATAGCAGCAGTCAATACTGAAGATTGGCACAAGCCATTAATAGAGCATTTTGTAAATAAGCTGACTATGTGATGACAAGTTAGAAACATCTTATATCACGAGAAGAACTATGTTGTATGCCTTGCTAAGTAATGTCCTCTATAGAAGGTCATCTGATCAGATGTGGTTGTGATGTCTAAGTAGAGCAAAAGCACAGTATATTGTCAAGTAAGTACACGTTGGATGCTGTGGTTCTTACCAGTTAGATCCGAAGATGAAGATGAAAATTAAGAGACTCGAGTATTA
>NW_018203368.1:0-569 GCF_001263595.1 Phalaenopsis equestris | reverse complement strand
TTGTTCTCTTCAATATATTTGAAGAGCACAAGGGTGAAAGTTTACTAATAAGAAAGACAAAATTAATGTAAAAAAATTAGGAATAAAAAAAGGCATAAGATAATATTGGCAGAGATTATGTAAACATATTTCTACAAAATAGAGTTAAAACCTTATGGAACACTTCGTTGGAACAAATGAAACCAAAAACAAAACTATTCACAAAAATGAACCCTACTTGTTAATATTTAAAGTGAATTAATAGGTAAGCGTCCCAAAATTTTCAAAATACCCCTCATACTTATTTTATGTTTCCACATTTTTATTTTTGAGTCCCTTGTATATCTGCATATTCTTTAATCTTTGACATTAGAGTGTTAATAATCTTTTCCCCTCATCTTTAAAACTTGAAAGTGTTTTACTTCTTCGAAGTTGGTCATGTTCTTGGAGAAAGGTCATGTTGCCACTAATTATTGTTCCACAAAACATGTAATTAAATTTTCCCAATACTTACAAATTCACAAGTGCCAAATGCTTTAACGATTATTATTACCAGGGTTAACCCAAACAACAATAAACAAACAAATATT
>NW_018203367.1:0-569 GCF_001263595.1 Phalaenopsis equestris | reverse complement strand
GAAATAAGTTGTTTTCTTAGGAAAGTCTTTACACTTGAGTTTTTTGTTCTTCTCTTTAGACACTTGTAAAATTCTCTCTTGTAGTCATGTGGTTGTCGTGAGGTAAGTAGGGAATATTGTTGTCTGCATTAGCAGTATAATGCTCCAAAGGTACCCAAAAATTCTCAAGCTCAACTTGAAGGCTTAAAACCATAAAACACATACATTTAGATGTAATGTTATCAAAAATTAATAATAGAAATCAATGTCGGTAAAATACAATTGTGAGCTGTCATAGAATAGATTTTATAAATCAACAAATTTGTCATTATAATAAAAACAACAAAACTTACAAAAAATGTTCTTGGTTCCATTTAACCCTTGTAATACCAATCTTGTATGTGTCACATATGTATATTATTAGAAAAAAATTATCCAAAAGAACCTCAAAAACTATAACACTAATAAAGGAGAAGAATTTGACTTTATGTAGTAGGATTTCACATGTGATAAGAATCAATAGTGACACATAGGCAATCCAGAAGAACACTTATGTATTTATATGGATTTTTCTATTATCTAAATATGAT
>NW_018203366.1:0-569 GCF_001263595.1 Phalaenopsis equestris | reverse complement strand
TATTTAATTAATTGATTGTTTCATGATTTAATTTACTCTATTGTAATTCTCTTCCATTTGATATTTATTTATTATTTTACCATATAAGAATAAAATTTACATTTTTGGTATTATAGTTATATCATAGGCGTTTATTTAAGGGAGATATACTCTATTAATTCAGGGAAATAATATAATTTGCATAATATTTGCAATCAATTACAATGCTAACATTGCTAAATTGAGAGGTTAGGTCACCTAAGTATGTGAAAATATGTTATTGTTGAACCCATGAGCTATAAGTTATAGAAGCTTGACTTTAATGTTAACAAACATAAGAAAAGAGTCTTCTAATACTTTGATTAAGTGATTCAAGGAATGATGATTAATGCACGATTTGAATGATAACAAATTCTCAATGCAAAATGTAACATTATTTAAATGCTGTTTGGTTTGTTGAAAAAGAAATGCAGTATAAAATGAGTGTAATGTAATTGAGATGTCATATATTCGAAACAATTTGAATTTGTTTTGTTATGCGTAAAATAAATGCAAGGGTTTGCATTCTTTATATTTGTTTTGAAAAAAAA
>NW_018203365.1:0-569 GCF_001263595.1 Phalaenopsis equestris | reverse complement strand
ATCTGTTTCATGCTTTGGTCAGTTTTGGCCTTGTTGGCTTGGCTCGAACAGCTTCGCTCTGTCGGATAAGTAGGTTTCTTAATCTTCTGTCAGTGGACCATCCTTCGTTGTGCTCTATTCTTATGAATTGTTAGATCATTTAAAGATTAATGCCGGCACATTTTTTATGTAAATGTTCTAATTGCACATTTTTTAATTTGGAGAACTAATTACATTTAATAATCTCTACCTGCATGGTCGATGATTACGTGATAAATAATTTTCTCACTTTTTATTCTCAAATGTAAAAATTCTAATTTCTACTAGAGTTTAATAATTTTATAATTCTTTCACATCATATTTTAAATTAAATATTCTGATCCCCAACCTTCTGTAAAAGGATTATATGACCGACCCTCCTTGATGCTTCTATCTGTCGGTCTCAAATCAGCTGCTGTTACACATGACTAACGTGCAGACTACCAAATTATTTATGTTGTTTTAGTTGAACATTTTAAATCAATGTGTTACGGTGGACATGTGGACGTTAAAGTATGAACTAGATGAGAATATATATATATATATATATA
>NW_018203364.1:0-569 GCF_001263595.1 Phalaenopsis equestris | reverse complement strand
CCCCTGGAGAATGACTCCAAGCCAATCGAACAAAGAACGCCCAAGTCAAAGATCAAGAACCACTAAATCAAGAAAAAAAATCATTCCAACTATCATTGAAATGTAACCAACCGCCTCGCAAGACTCTCCAAGTCTCTTCAGGAGGTGTAAAGTTCTCATCACTAAACACCCTTTGAACACCTTAGATGGATCTCCATTTAATAGGGGTAGACTACAAGCAAAATTACAGTGATTCACCCTCAACCTGACATCCTAGTTTCATCCCAACAACATGAGTTTCTCATCCAGGGCTCAACAATCAACAGTAGGACCAAAACAACCAAACAATTTACTCAAGCCAACCGAGGAAAGTCCAGACAACCGAATAACCATCAGAGCCCACCGACAGCCCCGACTCAATTGAATTGACTAAACGGGCCTTACTTATCCAATGACTATTGACCTCAACCGAGCAAGTAATAGGATAGCCTAGTTACAAGCTCTTTTATTTTTTGAACCTAAAATATCATATAACACCCCATAAAAGAAGGGATAAGCATGTAATTGTACAATTCATGCTCCTCTTATCT
>NW_018203363.1:0-569 GCF_001263595.1 Phalaenopsis equestris | reverse complement strand
CATTGAAACTGAAATAGCCCTCAATGGTGTGTCCATGTAATCGATGCTAAGGGTAGCAGTTGGGATGATCCTCTTTATTAACCTCTTCTAGCTTTCTCAACTCTAGCAATCTAAACTCAGGTTTCTTCTTTAAATTTTTAAACATCTTTTGAACATCTTCATCCTTGAAAGAGTATACCATGTTTATCAATTCTGTAAAAGATACTCTATTTACCATTTGTCTAGAATGGTTCTCTCTGAAACAATTATTGGCCGGACTAGCCATATTGTTAAGTCTGCTGCTGCTAATGAGACACAACCTACTGAGAACCCTGATGAGACTACTCAGCCTAAATCCTCATCAATTGCTTGCCCTTATCAACTGTTGCTACTGTCCAATATTTCTTCTCAAATGTCCTGGCTGCTTTATTTTTCTCGGCCTTTCCCTAGGACTCCATATGTTTAACCTCCTTATGCAAGCTACTGACCTTCCTAAGTAGCTTCTCAAACGACTTGATTATAAGTCCCTTGCGCATGAAAGCTGCTAGTCTAAGAATGCTTTTGAGTAGATTCTCAATCGCATGTTGTTC
>NW_018203362.1:0-569 GCF_001263595.1 Phalaenopsis equestris | reverse complement strand
AAAGTTTAGGTGTTAGATATGTAAATACATAGAAAGTAGGAACTGGATGATATGTATGTATGTAAATGCTCTTTATATTGTTTAATGCACATTTTCTCAATGATTTTTTTGGTTGAAATGAACAAGGATTACTGTTCTCTTTTAGGACTGTTCTCCACTTTTCTCTATTTTTTAATGCATCCCCATGCTTAAATATGAATTTGATGGTTATCTATCAACTTATGCATAATATGGTGGCAGGTCACGCATTTATGATTTGGGGACTTTTAAATAATATTATCATTATCATGTAAGAATCAGTTAAACATCTACTTTAGTTATTTTGTCACTTATAGCTGAACTGCTGCTTCTGAGGTGTGCTTGTCAGAATCTTTTAAGAAAGTGATATTATCCATATTGCTCAGACTATTCATATAAAATAGCAGGCATTTTCTTTGTTTAACTGCTATGAATGACCAATCATGGGAATATAATACGAGACTTAAGTCCCCCAGAAAACTTCATCATAATGGATAGTTATCCACGTTAAATCCCCTTAACTGATTTTTCATAATCCTGACTAGTTCTCC
>NW_018203361.1:0-569 GCF_001263595.1 Phalaenopsis equestris | reverse complement strand
TAGCTGGGAGCTAGAAGCCGTGTGAGCAAGAGTGAGGTGCGGGCAATGGGTTACTAGTGTTATCGTTTTGCGTGTAGAGTATAAAGTGATAGGGAAGGAGGAGAAGACACATTGCATCTTTGAGACGAGGGTAGATGGAAGAGCTCATGTGAGATCGAAGGCAACATGAGAAGTTAGGGAGTTGGGACGGCGTTAGTTGTTTTAATATTTGGATTCTCCTTTTTTTAATTTTTCTTAATTTTGTTTGGATGGAACTAGCAATAGGGAAATTTTTCGTGCATGTCGTTCACGAGAGTAGGAAATCAAGGATTTGATTGTCTAATTGTCGAAAATTGAAATTTTTCTTCATAGTTTGGGGGATTTACATAAGTACTAAATTCTTTTTAATTTTCGTATCTAACACCCAGATCTTTAACTATGCATACATTCCATCCAATTTTATTTATTATTTATTTGTATCATGGGTGAAAAGAGGCCATGATCATCAGCCTTCCTGGCCGCTCCAGTTGCTTCAACTGCTCCCCTGCCGCAGTTGACGGTGAGAGTCAAATTGAGGAGCTTGGTGAAGG
>NW_018203360.1:0-569 GCF_001263595.1 Phalaenopsis equestris | reverse complement strand
GTCAACGCAATGTCCACCATTAACTCTAGAATCGATGACGGGAACTCATCCTTTGAACACGCTTTGTTTAAGTCTCTGAAGTCGACACATATCTAAATTGGTCTATTCTTCTTATTAACCAGCATAATGTTAGCTAACCATGTGGGATAATGTTCTTCTCGCACAAAGTTAGTGTATAATAATTTCTTCACCTCGGTGATAACTTGTTGCTTTACTTCAAGGCACATTATTCTAGGAACTTGCTTCACTGGAGTCATACCCTTGTCCACTCCAAGCCTGTAAACTGCAACTTTTGAGGATAATCCTGACATGTCATCATAGCTTTGAGCAAAGTATTTCTTGAATTCTGACAATAGCTTGATCAAATTAGTAAACTCTTTCTCACTGAGTAGAGAACTTATGAAGGAAGGTCGGGGCTGCTGTTCAATACCGAGGTTAACTTCCTTCAATTCATCAACTATTGACTTAATTTCTTCTTTGAACTCAGGCGGAGCATCATCTATTGGAGAGTCTTTAAAGTCAGCCTCCACATTAAGGCAATCCTCTTCCAATTTTCTAGTAACAACCAT
>NW_018203359.1:0-569 GCF_001263595.1 Phalaenopsis equestris | reverse complement strand
TTGGATGATTGTTGATTTCAACTACTGCCTTTGAGCAGTTCTTCCCCTCCGGGGTTGTATCCTATGGTGAGAAGGTGCTCCGGATGTAAACTCTTCCAACTTCTCCAAAGATTCGGGTGGTGCTCCGACTGTAGCTTGACCCCGACGAGACATTATCTTTCCGCAGCCCCCTCTCCCACACAGTCCAGCAGCCTCCAACTTGTTGCCCTCCCTTCGACTCACCTTCAACAGGCTGTCAGCCCTTCTCCACTCCTTCCCACAGGTTGCCAGCTTGTTCAGCTCCGACTCACCTCCAGCAACCCGTCGGTAAACCTCTACACCTTCCAACAATCATCTACTTCTTGCTCCCCCTTCCCTACAGTCAAACCTGTTGTCCCTTCTCTCGTTTCCCTACCACCAGTCCTAATTCCCTCCCCCTGCTGCCGCCAACATCCCCACCTACTACTGTCACCCTTATTGGAGTCTATGTGTGTGCCTTTATGTTTGTGTTATTGTTTGTTGTCCTTATCTCATATCGCAAGAGACTCGTTTGTACCATTTTGAATTCAATAATAATAATTATGTTTTTT
>NW_018203358.1:0-569 GCF_001263595.1 Phalaenopsis equestris | reverse complement strand
GGGCTAACCAAGAAAAGGAGGAATTGGCTGACCGGACAAACTAAAAATTCAACATTTTAGGAATAGGGAACCACTAATTTGCCCATCAGATAAATGTCCAGTCTTTTGATTGTCTCCATTCTTCTCCATCGTAAGGAAAAGAAAATCGATAGTTTTTAACATACATTACAAGAACTTCTATGGTATAACTTTGAAATCTGATGAAACATTACCTTGTATTTTCATTTTAGCACGGATTATTTTTTATGGCTAATTTTTAAGCAACTCAAACAAACCTGCTTAATTAATAGTCTTAGTATCATGCACTAAATCAGCGAAAAGTAAAGAGAAGTTTTACCCATAGTTTAAAATTCAAGAGGACTTGAGGGTCATTCAAACCATTATTGGATGAGTAAAAGGAATGTGTATTTGCTATCTTTTGGGGGGAATTATGTGTCCATGAGGAAACTTTTTTTACCAACTAAACTAGCTAGAACCCATAATAATGGCTCATGTAAGAACAAAAAAGGTGATTTAGGGTTAATGGAGATTTAGGGGATTCTTTCAAAGGGTTTTAGAGGAGTTTGCCT
>NW_018203357.1:0-569 GCF_001263595.1 Phalaenopsis equestris | reverse complement strand
TATGCTCCATGTTTATGTTTGATCAACCCATGTTAAACTATAAGTTCTATGTTAGAAAACTTAAAAAAAAAACCTTTTTTGAGAATGGACTCAAATAAATTTTGGAGAAGATTTTTCATAAAATTAAAACCTTTTTAAAATAGAATTAAAAACTCTTAAAAACTAAAATCTTTAAATAAATCTTTTTCAAAATGAAACCCTTTTTTCAAAAATTAAAACCTTTTTCAAAAATAATTTTTTTTAATAAATCAAATTATTTTTAATAATACTCAAAATTAAAACCTTTTTGAAAACTAAAATCTTTTAAACTAAAAACCTTTAATAAAATTAAAACCTTTTTAATAAATCTTAAAATTAAAAAAATTAAAATCTTTTGAAATTAAAGAACTTTTAATAAACCTTAATGTATAATCTCCAAAATTAAAATCTTTTTTAAAACCTTAACGGAAAACCTTAATTAAAATATTGTTAACAAATTTTAACTAAAACCCTTCTTAATAAACCCAAAACTTTAAATTTCTAATGAAATATAAAACCTTTTTTTAACCTTATTAAAACTTTTCCAAAAA
>NW_018203356.1:0-569 GCF_001263595.1 Phalaenopsis equestris | reverse complement strand
TGAGATTGAGTTGTGAGTCTTAGGTTTAGGGTTTGAAAAAGATTTCCTACCTCTCGAATTGTAGGAATTGACAGAAACCGCCTACCTATTGAACTATAGGTTTTTTATATTTGTATTTGTGTGAGTTGTTTGGATTATTGCAAGAAGAATCGAAAATCAATGGATTTCTACGTCAAATCGTAACAAATTGGTATTAGAGCATGATTTTGGCTAGGTCGCCACAAAATCGCTGCTAGAGTGTGAAACAGTCGTTGTCGGCACGATAAATAGTGGAGAAGCGTCGATGGGATCCTTTCGTGACCGAACACCATGATAATCGCTAGTAGAGAGGCCACCATGAGATTGCAGTGCACTGGGAAGGTTTTGACGTGAAGGGTCGCGACTTGCTGAGATCCAAAACTTCTTCGTGACAGAACCTTGCAATATAGCAGGGCCCAGAGCTTGTTGACAAGGAGGCGACGAGATCAAAGAAGGTCAAAGCTTGCTGTGAAAGAGACGACGCGAAGTGATCGCGACTACGGGATCGTAGCGAAGAGTGATGGTATACATTGGCGATTAGAGCCGCTATT
>NW_018203355.1:0-569 GCF_001263595.1 Phalaenopsis equestris | reverse complement strand
ATAAAGAGTGACCTAGTGAAGGTTTCACTCGGGGAGTGTTCTATTTCTTTTGATGAACTATGTCTTAAATTTTTGTTGTCAAATTTATTTTTTTCTTCTAGCAATTTTAGTTTGCCCAAAGGGTTTTACGCAATTGGTAAGAATATATATATATTTTTTTTCATTTAATTGGCCTGCCGTGGTATATGATTTTCTCATTGAACAAGTGAATGTCTGCACCATTAAAATAAGGAGGGATCAGTCATTGGGATACATGAATGATTTTGTTTTTCTTTTACTAGTTAGTGTCTTCTCCATACTTTTCAAAAGTTCCTATTTTATTTTGGTTATAGTAAATAATGGTTTATCTATATTTTACGCAGTTCTAATTTTTTGATCACACATCTTTGGCCGTCCCTACTGCTTCCGAGGTCAGATCTCACATGTTGGGGGGCCAACAAATGTGAGCTGGAACTCAACATAGATTTATCTAGCTTTTAAGGGGCTTAACCCTGCACAGGTGAGTTATTTATCTCATAATCTCTTCAAATTGTTATTATAATCTTATGTTGTTTTTATTCTGGTTAATG
>NW_018203354.1:0-569 GCF_001263595.1 Phalaenopsis equestris | reverse complement strand
AAAACATAAAATTGACCTTTCCTTATTTAGTCCATCCACTTAATTTAATAGTATCCTTTTAACATTTATTCACTGAGCTTTTTTTACTTCCTATCAATATATACAGGATTCAACTGTTTTATGATTTTTTCCTAGGCAATAAAGCCATGGTTGGATGGTGTTTTAAATCATACTGTTTAACATGAGCAAAAAGTTTGGAAAAAAATTTTCAATTGTTGAAGAGAGAGCAATGAACTTAGAATTTGAAAACTTTTGTGGATTTAAAGGTGCATTTGTAAGTTTCTAAGGTCATGAATTGTAAGTTTTTCACAGTCCATGGTCATGCATAAAGTGACAAAACCCAAATTTTCAATAATTAATGTCAATTATCAGGGTAGTTAAACCAAAGCATAATAATACTACATACATCTAGTCACATGAGGTATAAAATGATAATTTAATTACATAAATAGAGACATCATCATTCTTTATTGACTAAAAATAAAAACAAAGGAAGTCCAAGGAACAAAAAAAACATAAGGTTCATAACATAGTAGCACATTAATTAGTTCATCTAAAATATAAACTAC
>NW_018203353.1:0-569 GCF_001263595.1 Phalaenopsis equestris | reverse complement strand
AAATAAATAGGTCGGCTCGAACTCACAGACTCGATAAAACTAATCAAGATCAAGCCCAAGCCCAAGCCCAAGCCCAGGTTGACTCGAGCTCGACTCGATTATTTTTACCCCCGTGTGTTTTACGCGTGTGGACAATTATCTGCACTAAAGATGAGTGTATGAAACATCTTGCACTTGTAAAATCAACACATTTCTCTATTTATATGTGTTGTATATGTATATTAGTATCAACATATAAATATATAAGATCGTCGACTCAAACTTTTTGAATGAAAGTGAACAACGATTAGATTAGAGTGATCTACGAGAAAAAAAAATTATCTTCATCCAGAATTCCAGATGACAAACACGTCATCGAACGCACGAAGTGGTGCGATTCATGCCATCGTCTGTAGATACGATTAATCGAACATAATATTTTCTCTTGAACTATTGAGCACTTTCTCAATGTTGGAGTTGATTTCTACTTAACGTTTGTGATTGATTCTCTATAACTTACATTAAAAACAAATTATCTTGTAACTGGGTTGTATAGATCTAACACAACCATTTGTCCTTACCTGAAATGT
>NW_018203352.1:0-569 GCF_001263595.1 Phalaenopsis equestris | reverse complement strand
AAAAAATGTTAAAATTTATTATTTATCAAAAATATTTTTGCTGGTTTTATTATAAAAAAATGTTAAGTCCTTATGCCAGATATGTAAATAAATAGTATTTGGGAGGTATGTATGTAAATGAGTCTAAACTAGCACGAAAGAGTTGGGTTGTATGCATGAAAATCCCACGTATGTTTGTCACACAGAAGCTGCCCTAATTTAGCCCAAGCTAAATACAAGCCAATTGCAATAAAATCGAGTTAAACATAGATGTGTTATTCTCGTCATTTCAAACAGAAGCCGAACATAAATAACAAAAAAATCGAACGAGCCGAACACCAACAAGCCTTGAGCTTGCTCAAGCTCAGCTTGTTTAGAAGCCAAGTCGCGTGTTAAGTGCGAAGGAAAGGTGGGCCTTGCATGCGGATAAAGGGGAGAGCCGAGTCAAGGGGGTTGATGCATGAAGGAAGGGGTGATCAAGTCAAGCTCTTGAGTACGAGAAAATATTGTGTCTGGAGTCCGGACACAAGCTGCATCCTAACAATTGACGCGATACACCCCAAATTTTGTTTTCTTTTCCATTCGGGTGT
>NW_018203351.1:0-569 GCF_001263595.1 Phalaenopsis equestris | reverse complement strand
GTAATGACTCCTAAGTATGGCAGTAATATTTATAAATAGCTTTTGAAACATTTAAGTTTCTGTTATCAACGATGTGAATTGGTATATTTGCTAAACTTATATCTGAAAAGATATGTTTGTTGTATACTTCAGTGTGCACATGTAATGGCTATGGCAGTTCAGAAAATATTCCCAAATTCCAAGGTTACAATTGGTCCTTGGATAGACAATGGATTCTATTATGACTTTGACATGGAGCCTTTAACTGATAGGGATTTGAAGAGAATAAAAATGGAAATGGTAAGAATAGTGTGAATCATGGTTTGAAGGCCACTTAATTTTTTAATTGGGATTTGCTTATCATTTCAGGGCACGGAATTTATTTCTTGCATCATCTGTAGGATCGGATCATTAAGCGCAATCTACCTTTACGGAAAGAAGATGTTTCCAGAGAAGAAGCTAAAAACAGAATATCAGCAATCAATGAGCCTTACAAACTGGAGATCTTGGAAAGCATCAAGCAAGATTCTATTACTATTTATCATATAGGTTTGATAAGCTATTTTATTTATAATCAAAAGTGTCAAAAT
>NW_018203350.1:0-569 GCF_001263595.1 Phalaenopsis equestris | reverse complement strand
CTCTCTCTCTCCTCTCACACTCCATCTTTTGTCCCTCCATCTCTTCTCCACCCATCTCATAAAAAATATTTTTCTTTCTTTAGCTCAATCTTTTTATCTGTCACTTTCTTTCTCTTAGTTTATCTCTCTATTTCTCTCCCTCTTTTGTTGTCTTACTTCCTTTCTCGCTCCATCCCTCCCTCTCTCGCTCCTACAATCTCTCTCTTCCTCTTCTATCTCTTCCTCCCTCTTCCTCCTCTCAATAACTCTCTCCATCTTTCTCTCTTTCTAATCCTCTCCCCTTCTCAATGACAAACATAAGAGTGAGGTAGATAAAAAGATAAGGGATGGAGAGTAAGTGAGAAAGTGTGGAGGATGTAGGAAAGAAAAGAAGATAGGGCTAGAGAGAAAATGATGAAGGTGAGTGAGATGGGAGTAAGGGAGGGAGAGGGAAGTGTGGAGGGAGAGAAGAGGTAGTGTGATGAGCAAGAGGGAGGGAGAAAGAGAGAAGAGTTAGGGAGAGTTGTCACTAGCTCTCTATCATTTTCTTTCTCTCTCTTTCTTTCTTTCTCCTTATCTCTCAATCTTTC